>NW_027248339.1:0-76735 GCF_041260155.1 Ptychodera flava
CATCTTCGCCGACTTCCGTGGACGACAAAACCCGACAAAACCCCCGACCAGAATGGTTTCTGTTACAATAGAAATCGGAGGAGCCGATACCTATACGTTCCTCGAAGACCACTCAGTTCTGGTAATATCAGTAAACGTCAAGTTGAAAAAATGATGGTTCAGTTGCCAGGCACTCTCAACATTAAAATAATTACCAAAATATTCTACGAGATGATGCAACAAGAATACAGGATACGTTGCAAATAGGACGCCTTTGTAAATCGTTGCGTTACACATGCGGTAACCCTATTACGTTTTCGTATTTCGACCGTCGCCCATAGGATCCGTTATAACTCGTTGATGCGGGCGGGCGGCACAGTCGTCATTTGACTAGTAGAGTCCCGGACATATTTTCAACTTAGGGGATTCATACATTGATCAAATTACATCATCCAGTTAAAGAACATTATGTCCAAAAAGGTCTTTAAACCACATAACAGTGCTCCATTCGATGATGACAACCGTTGCAATTTTAGTAAGGGATTTTCTTCTAACATGAAAATAAGGCATGTGGTTACCATTTGCTATTAAACTCAATGCATTGGAGTGAAAGCTGTGTGAGAGAGACATGTAATAATGTGCTTTCTAATAACAAGGGATGTTTTCTTCTGATGAGAGCATGTGAAAATGCTCAGAATATGTTCTGTCAACTTTGCCTGTATGATGTGTAATGCCTTTTGTTGTGGTCGGTTTGTAGGTAATCAGAAACAAAAAAGCTATCGGGAGAGTTTGCTGGTTCGTAAAATATTAGAATATCGCTTGCCGTCACTGTAGCTTTGCCAAAAAGATCCGAGAAACTATATTTCGTCTTCTGGTTTTATTTTCAAAGGTTAACGATCGTCTGGTGGAAAGTCGTAACATAACAATAGGTGATGATAAGGGAAGTATCCAGGCCGACGAGGATAGTGTTGTATTGTACTTCAAGGAAGCCGGTCTGTCTCTGGAATGGACCGGTAAAGACCACGAGGCTTTGGTGACCATCGACACAGATGATCTGGCCGGCAGGCTTTGCGGATTGTTCGGTGATGGGAGTCGAGTCCAGGGAGATGACTTGGTGAAATCAGATGGTACACGAACCACAAACACACTGAGTTTGCCGAAAGCTGGGTCGTTCCCGGAGGTAGGGCAGTGTTATCGTGACTATCGTTAAACAGAAAGTACTTTTGCTAAAATTTGGCATTATCACTGCTATTCTTTAATGTCGGACTCCGATTAACCCACCGTCTGAACTGCCAGCAAAATTGCGTGGCACTTTACAATATTTAATTGTTTCGAACATTATACAGATCTATTTATACGGAATCCGATCTATTTCGGCGTCTAACGCTTATAAGGATTACGTATTTCGGCTTGAACAAAGAACGCCATCGTTTGGTCGTATATAGCAAAGTGTTTATCGGTGTTTTATGACATCATATAATGGAATCTCTAAGAAAAAAAACACCAGATATAAATTGGTCGTACATAATTTTAAAAACCTCAAACATTCAGGCTTGCTGAGGGTTACGTTTCATGTTAATCATTAATAACATGGGGAGTCTCAGAGGGTTGAGTTAAGGATACGATGCTGAAGTTATTATCGTATTCGTATTCGAGTCACTAAGAGTAATTGGTATTTGTAGCCCAGGTTTCGGCCATAAAATACGTACTATGCAATATTTATAGAACTTTAAGCATTGTGATGATATTCGTACTTACACTTACAAAAAATGTTGATTCAGCAAAACTTTGTATTTGCATTAAAGATTTTTCTTTCCCTCTTGCAAAACATAAAGAAGCATAAATCAACAAAATTAACGTTATACATAGATTGTTTTTAATTTTCTCTGCCATAGAAACTTGTTTTTAAATTCTCTCCTACAGTTAAAGCGTTCACATTTTTTATTTTCAACATCAGAATGAGAACGAGATTGATTTTTGGATATTTGTTGAATTACACCCATGTCTACTGTCGGGATACGTAAGTTTCTTAAACTTAAATAGTAATTATTTTGCATTGCCAAAACCTATGCTATAAATGTAAATTTCTCTCAGTGACTCCGACATGAAAAAGAATGCGAAAATAACTTATTATCGCATCGGCGAAAAGCTTCCCTATGACCCCTTTCAGTCTACATCCACACGCTTTTGTCTAATAAGCTTCATTTGTTGCTTATAGGATGTTCCTAAATCCAAGTATAATTTCCTCCATGACGCGGAACTAACTAACAATTTCTCTCTCTCTCTCTCTCTCTCTCTCTCTCTCTCTCTCTCTCTCTCTCTCTCTCTCTCTCTCTCTCTCAAAACTCATAACATTGACCTTTGCAGTTGTCCGCATGACCTCAAGACACCCCTCACTCGTACTCGTACTCGAGCATAGTAGCTGGACTTTTACGCAAGATTTACGATACTGTGATAGCACCGCACGAAGACAAAACGATATCCTCGACCAATAATCGAATGATTTCAAGCCAGTAGTGTAATCTTTATTTATGCTCGCCTCCATGTGTGATCCTTTGACAACCGGACTCGTTGTATCATAGAGATCAGAACACGTTTGCATAGAAGGCATTCGGAAAGTGCGATTCAAAGTGATGCTTAGAAACCTTGATTCTTCTTTGTAGAACGACAAATTATGATTTGCATGACTTTTGGAGTTGTACATTTTACGTTCACAATGACTTTCAACGCTGTCACGAAATAGTGGACTGTGGAAAACTACATGTTTGCTGTCACATGCAAGTGACACGTTGTAAGCTCGTCAAACTGTGACCACTGATTAAACATATGCTGAACCATGAAGCGCCCTCCATCTGTGCAATATTACAGTCATACATATGTGAACATAAAGTTCGCAACCTATGATATCGTCATCATCACCAACAGCATGCGCAGCGATGACGACCTCCAATCAGTCACGTCACGGACTTTAAAATATTATAAAAGTTATGTCTCTTCATAGTGTTCTAGTTGGGAATCTGATGCAGACGAAAAATTAGGGTAATTTTAGTGTCTTTAGGAAGGTGTAATATGAAATAAAATCTGTAATTTGCAAGCAAATCTTTTTGGTGATATAATTTTAACACAGGGGCGAGACACTTTGCCGACATTCAATTCGGCCAAAACCTGATTAGGTCTTAAAATTACAATCTACTTTTATAACGGAAAACCCTAAGCAAGTACAATCATGAAAACTGCAAAATAAAAGAAAACTTTATTTTTGTACGCTTTTCACTATCTTTGACAGTTTAATTGTGCCCTTGATAGCGTTTGAGCATAGACAGTCTTCCCCCTCTACTGTCTATGGTTTAACGCACGCGATAGCTGAAGTCACGTGTTGGCTGAGGTCACGTGATGGACATGGTCAGGATTGACTTTCCATAAGCACGTGTCAATCATGTTCATCAGCGAATCCCCGCCCATCATACTCGCAATAAATGATTGGGCCAAAATCAAGCTTTATGGATACAAATACTACATCCAATGTGCGCAAAAAGCAATGATTTGGCAAAAATGGCGTCTAATGTTCTCATTAGTATTGAATGAAATTCGGTTGCGTTTGCTTTGGTGGTGTGTCAAAAATGGGTCGAGTTGGTTGAGGAAGGGATTCAAT
Organism: Ptychodera flava; assembly: GCF_041260155.1. Taxonomy (NCBI): domain Eukaryota; kingdom Metazoa; phylum Hemichordata; class Enteropneusta; family Ptychoderidae; genus Ptychodera; species Ptychodera flava. The sequence continues at coordinate 3,632 of NW_027248339.1, forward strand.
TCGGGCCTAAGTGTCTTGGACAAAGGTTGTTTTGTGCCGAAACGACCTTGAAACAACATTCTTACTTTCATTGCAGTTTTTTTTTGTTTATTTTGGTTGTGTATTCAAGTTGTTTGTTTGATTTTTAAGGATGTTGCTTTCAGCACCCTCCACCAAAGCGGCTACTAAAGTGAAAGTGTATACGTCTTGCGTAACGCACCTCTTGATACAGTTGTGTTCTTACCAGCTGGCGCATAATCATCACTGTATTAAATTAGAAGACAATTTCATTTTTCAGTATTACATGCTTAGAATATCCCCGGGTAATGAAGGTTTACTACGCTATTATATGCTGTAAAATACGAGACCTCATTAAACACTTGCCCTCCAGCTCGTAAAATCAATCGTTTTCAATGATAATAAGAACACAAGTAGTAAGGAATATTTACCTCCAGGACAAAATAAGAATTTTACACCCATTTTATTCATTTATCTACAGAAGCGAAGGAAAAATTAACCATCCATGTAACTAAAGTGTGACCCTGACCTATATACGAACTCACGCATGCGCAACAGGGGTTTGGCGCAGCCTGAACTAAGCGGGAAATTCCCTTCTGAGCATGTTTATACACGTTCCGAAGGTGTACGGGAAATTCCGTGTGAGTCATCACCATCAAACCAGCCTATATAAAGGACCTGTGTTGTCAGTCCGGCCGACCGGTCGCGGAGTCTAGCTGATGTTGAACACGAAGTTCCTATCGGTACGAACTAACTTTCATATCCATTCAATCCATAATATCGTAGATATCGCTCCAGCGGCGGACTAAATCCTTCTTGTTTTTGTATTTCTAGCGCCTGATGAAATATGTTCTGAATAAGTTCTGACTCCGGAGCCTCCTCGTTCCGAAGGGTTGCGCCTTTTTCTTGTATTTGTGTAAGCAGCTGTTTATATTGAACGTAATAATGTTTATATTTCTCTCGTCTCTTTGCTACACCCGTTTTTCCTTGTATTACATCAATAACAACGCCAGGTATAGGAGTTAAGGCTAACAGTACCGGAACTGTTGGAATTGCTGCTATTACAGCAGAGCTTACAAGAATTCCTTTAGTAATATTAAGAGCCATATCAATTCGACCCATCAATTTGTAACTTCGTCGATATGCAGCACTTGTTCTTTCTATATAATCAGCCAATTGTTCAACGCTTTCAACAACTGAGATGTGCATTTCTTTTTACTGTATATGTAAGGGGGGATAAAAAATAATTGTAGTAATATAGAAATACAATATGGCAGAAGGAGGAGAAGAAAATATAGCACTCCAGGATATCAATGATGCAAATGTAAATGACGATGATGATGCTACTGCTGAAACAACTTTTTCCTATGATGATGATACCTTTGCAGAAGCCGGTCCTTCCAGGCTGGCTCACGCGATAGCCCGCAGGTGGGTCGTTTGGATGAACTTAGAGTAGGAAGCAAAATATATAAGGTTAGACAATTCTTAGACTATAATAAAATTACTGATCCGGATGCACTAAATGTATTGGCTACGGAATCTGAGGTTAGGGATGGAAAGCTGTATTATAAAAACCTCAAGCTGTCTAAAGATAGAGGAGGTGGATTTATAAGCTGTCCACATTAATGAGAGAAAAAGGAGGACATGAATTTATGAGAGAAGTATTAGGGGGCCGCTCTAGCGCAGAGCCCGAAAATGTGAGTCGTGAATTGCATTCTAAAGATGTGATAGCTGATAAAATACCGGCTGAGAAGATGACGCCAGAAGACATGGGTATATACAAAGATGAACTGACAGAGTTACGACAAGATGCTTCTGGTAATGCAGATAAAATACAAGCTTTTGAAAATAAAATCGAACAATGGAACAATCTAAACCCAGAATATATAGCTATTAATGATGAATTAAGGATTGCGAATATGCGTCTTGGCGAGCTTAACAACGAAAAAGTTAAAATAAGGCTAGAGAAAAGAGAAGTTGAAAAACAGTTAAAGGAAATTCCTGAAGAACACACCCAAGCAAAAGAAAAAGCCGAGAAACTACTAGCTGAACTCATAACAAGAGAAGCTAAAGTTGACAATCGAATTGAATATGAACATGGTAAGATCAGTGGGGCACGTGAAAGTCTGGCTACGACTAGGTCTCTTCGTGATGTAATTTCCGATCCAGAATTGTCACTCAGGCTGAAGCTGACTGAGTTATTTAAACGAAATGGTATTACAATCGCTGCAATACTGACTACCCTTGGAATGACAATATCAACAATTGCCCTAGCTGTGACTAAAGGAGGAGGAGCAGGAACTGGCGGGTCTGGTTCAGGTCCGCCCAAAGTATATACAAAAGCGAAAGAAATTGTAAAGCAATTTGGTGAATGGTTAAAAACATTGGCCGCAAAAAGTGCTGCTGCAATACCAGGTTTAATCGGCTCCCTTGTCAGTTTTCTTTTAAAAACAGCAGGATCAGTTGTTGGATTTGTTGGAGAACAGCTATGGATATTTTTAACTGGATTAACATTAGTCATTATAAATAAAATTATGTACTAATATATGACACCCCTACGGAATCAGCATGTTGGTGAAAAGAATATTGCAAAGTTTCTTTCTAAAATAAAGACCTGTTTGGTTTCTCTGTCGAATTGGAATGGTGCAAACTCCGGCGGGTAAATCGACATATCTTCGAGCAAATCCAGGTGTCCGACTCAAAGATGATAATCTTTATCATACATATTAGCTTTCGTGAAGGAATGTCAAAAGACTAACTTCTTTAAGCGACTAGAATTCATAGCTGTATTCCAGGATACTGAGGATGACCAAGAGGCTCATCATCTCCAAGAATATTGGGTTCTTCGATTGATTCGCGACACAGGTAATCGATTTATCTTTCAAGCAGACGGAAATATTTATGTAAAGATGTGATTTGAATTTTTTTCTTCTAAGTAATTTATATACACGAAGTGAAACTTAAGATGTGATTAATTTTCTTTTTTCTTCTACTATATACATTACACGAAAATGGGGTACGATAGAACATTATCACCGACTTTCACCAACCGAATACCGAATGGAACGAAGTCAGAAAGAACTCATCATGTGATTGCTCATAATCCAAGTGAGGCAGATCCAGGCCAGACACTTATCATACGATGTCCGAAGTTAGAAAGCGGAGTACTCTTAGTTCCAGATACTTTCGACCTGGTTTTTGATCTCGAAGTAATGGGAGGTGGAACTACCCGTGTAGTACAAAATGTTGCAAAAAATTTGGTGGAGCGTATGAAACTCACATTTGAGGGCCAGGCACTTTCCGATTTGAGTAAATATAACCTCATTGAATGCTATCGTGATCTCTTCAAACATAAAAGGAGAGATCGAACATGACACTGTACGGAATTCAGAACGAAAATCTAAGAAAATTGAGAAGTGGCGCGGCCGATGCAGATGCCGCCGTCGTGGGTGATAATTTACTTTTCGACACATATAAAACAAAATATGCTATTCGTCTCACTCATCCCCTCGTGACAGGTCATGGAGTTGCATATCCAAAAGCGTTAGGGAGTCATATTGAATGGGAAATTACGTTGGCACCCGCCCCCCAATTAATTGTCAGTAATAAACTGATTACAACCAATTATAAATTAAAAAACATTCAAATGGAATACGAGACAATTTCTGACCTCGATCTCGCGAGGTCAACTGCTGGTTATTACAACGGTGGAAAAAGTTACCTTTACGAGCATATACATTATTTTAGAACAATCCCATTCAAAGAATCGGACACGGTTATCAATGAAAATATAAATGTACCACGACGTAGCATTAGAGGTATCGCTATACTCTTCACTAAAAATCAGAATCAGTCAGAACTGAACAGTGAACTTTTCTTTAACCCCTCCATTGAATCTGTGTCTGTAATGATTGAAGGCATTGCAAATAAAGTGTACGCTCAGAAGATGATACCAAGACAATTTTGGCGAGAGGTGCGACGGTATTTTGCTGAAGATAAAGATTGGTGTGAAATTGATATAGATGAGGCCGATTATTTGAAGAATAAATTCTGTCTGTTTATCGATCTGCGTAGCTTTAAAGATATTGAGTTTCATGGAAATGGTTTAAAAGTAATGAACACAAAGGACGGAATTCAACTTGAGATCCTGAAGAAAGATACCGCGTGGGTTGGCGATGACGCTCACAATGATAATATATTTGCCCACATTTATGTTATCAGTGATGCCCTGGTCTCTATTGAAAATAGTAGATTAAAGTCTTTACAATTTTAACCATGACCCGTCGTCCGTCCTATCGGCCATGTTTCTGCCAGCCATTCGCCCGTGTCTGGATTATATAACTGCACACGTTTGATATCATTTGGTGCCATCATGATTTTACTACGCTTTTCACTACGGATTTCTCCAGCCTTTTTCCGTACAAACTGTACAAACTGTGCCGGCTCGGGCTCCTTCCCAGTTTCAAACAGATCTTTATAATCTTCAAAGTTCAAATGTTTTCTAACACAAACATCTTTCACCCCTTTATTTTTTTTCGTCTCCGAAGTTGGAGTTCGAAAAGCATACACTTTCGAGCGTATGCCAACAAAATCAAGAATAGGTTCACCATTCAACTCATCTTTAAATTTACCTATCACTTTTTTATTAATCTTCGGAAAGTTGGTGGCTATCATGGGTCCACTCATCCCACTAGTATCATATATAGACTTCTCACCATTCTTTTCAACATCTTCACGGACTATATCATTGAAAGTTACGTCCGGGGAGGGTATTGGTACACTGTAAACAAAACTGTCAGTATCCATGTAGGCTAATCGTATTCCAGGGAACTGGGCTCGAAAGTAATTGTAATGCGTCTCATACATAAGCAGCTTAGAAAGTTCCAGTACTGCGGCGCCGATGAAAACTGGTTTTACATATCTATGCTCATCCGTTTTCAGTTCCAGTAGGGCACTGTCGCAGGAATCACCATCCTCTTCGGAAGTTATGAAAGTTATATGTTTCATCTTTGGATTATACTTCTGAATCTTTTACGGCCGGAACCGCGGTCCGAAACAAATTTAAAGTCTCTGTACTTTCGAACATCTTCTATTGTCTTACCGAACATTGCATTATTCATCAGCTTATAGAAATTCTTTTCGAAATCTGTCCTCCCCTTTGTCCTCATTTTAGTGTTAAAGTCAATATATTTCGCGAGACATGGAGCCTCATCGAAAGCAAGCACCCGATAAATCTTTTTCAATCTCATTCCCATCCGAAGATAGAATTCCAGCAACTTGTAGTGTAAGACATAGGACTCTCTATCCATCACACTTGTAATCAGTCGACCGCCCTGCCTCGGAAATTCATAGTGATGCGGCGCTAATGGTAAATCCGAATGTTCTTCATGTAATTCGACCGGATATTCTAAGTCTACTTCTAGAAAACTTGGTGGAAAGGTGGCGTCGGGTCCCCAATCAAATCCTGCTCCGTCATTCTGAGCAGACCATTCTAACAATTCTTCCTTCGTCATCCAATGAAGTCCGCCCGTGGGCATATCCTGACTCATTGCCCATCCGTAAAGATTATTAGCATCGAGATATTTTATTTCGGTTAACGGTTTCTCCGGATCCCAGTTCCCGCCAGCTCCGTCAACGTAAGCTGGATGATTTGTCTGTAAATAATGAATATTACACTGGCTGATACCGCCTCGAATTCCCCTTTGAATGAAATTCATCTGCTCAGCATCTTGAATGAGCTCAAATTTATTACCCGTATAAAGTAACATAGCATCCCATGTCAAGCCGGGCGCCGACATGTAATGGGCTGGATCTAACTTATATGCTATTAAACATGTGTCGCGGAAATTTTCGAATATATTTGCAAGAAGGAGAACGTCCGTCTCACAATAGAATTCCATATAATCTTTATCGTCTTACCATCGTCTTACATCCCACTTCATCCACACCTTCAATGCATGCTCATAATCAGATTCTGAAATCCCCTCTTCCGTCAATTCGCTATAAAATTTGCCCCTCGGTGGTAGCTCCTCTTCTTCCAATCGCTCTGGAGAATCTAAATATTCATACGGAAAGAAACCTTTCGCTCTTTGAATGTCCGGGTACGTAAGTGGTACTGCCGTCCATCCGTGGTCCGGCACAGTTTTTGCCAACTTAGCGAGCGACCCAGACATCAACTGAGCACTATCCATAAACTTTATAGAAAAGTGGCGTCTCTTTATCTCCATCTCCCCATCGACAACAATTGAGGCGTGAAAAATAAATGTTTTCGAGAGACCCATAATTCCACCATTGCCCGTCTTAGCTATGATTTTAGGCTCTGGTCCCCCTCCGGCGTCGATTTCATGTAATTCTTTCAAAATAAAAGAACCATCGTATCCCTTGAGGTTGTGAAAGTAGATAGGAATGGTTCTCGACGGACGGCACTTTTCACAATAAAAAGTCGTTCCGTCTTGGTATCCTGCCGGCTCTCCACATGCAATACAGACTGGATTGCCGTAATTAGAAGGATCCCCCATCGTTTTTATTTTCCAATAATACGATTTCGAATAATCCTCAGCCCGTTCTTTCATATCCTTTAGAAATTCTGTAACACAGGAGAGCCCGGTGAATGTTCTTTTACCATAAACAGTGGGTGGTCGCCCTTCGCCCCACCGTTCCACCATAACATACGAAAGACAAATTGGAATGTGTCGGCCAGTGCCCCGCTCAATAATTGCTTCAGTATCTGCGTAGACGACGTAGGGGGACACCACCTTCTTCCGATGTCCTTCAAATTGACATACTTCCTTAGGAAAAACTGGCTGGGCAGTGTCTGTTCCACAATAATTCTCATGTTCTTCCAACTCTCCTGTTGACGCAAATCCTTTTCCACAAACCAGGCAAATACACTTCCGTCTGTGCACATTCTTACGATTTTTATTAGAATTACGAAGGCGATTTTCCGCAGTAATTGGTACGAAGTGGTCCCCGCCGTCTTCACCGACTATTAGTAAAATTTTCGCTGTCTGGACGGTTCCGGGACGGGTTCTGTTAGGAGCTACGCTACTATAAAACACAGTTATACCGGACGGATCGGGATCGGACTCGTAGATCTGAAATACTTTGAGTCTGATGCCTGGATTTTGCTGCTCGAAGCGCCTGAACACAGTCAGATCGGCGGGTGTAGGAAAGGGAATACCTTCCCAACAGTAATCGGCTATAAATGGAGAGTACGTATTCCAATTTTTTCTGGTATTACCAGCCTTCTTTTTACGAAACTCGGGGTCGGCTAACTTTAAACTTGCTACGACAGCATACTGGAAGCAGTCCTCGGCGCCTCTGAGTAGGACCAGATCGCTCACACATTTCTTATTTTTCAACCATTCCGGCAGTTGGGGGCCGGGCCAGCCCGAGTAGTAATTCTACCAGTCTTACTTTAAAATTAAGTATCTCCTCGAGAACTAGACCAGAGCCCTCAACAGCTTCAGCTTTATCAAGCCATTCTTTGTAGTCTTTTACTAATTGTTCTTTCACTGCCGCCCTCCCTTATCTTTTGTGTATATACCCTCCTTATAGTTAACATAGTGTGTACGATTTTGCACACTTTGATCTTTTGGATTTGAAAATTTGACTTCCATTTCTGTAAAAACACGGTACATCTTTCTTTCTTTGGCCATACCTTCAATATCAATCTGCGCGATATCCTCGACTCGCTTGACTTCGGAGGAAAAATCTTTTTCTATAACTACACCTTTGAATGTCCTCCGTAAGCGACGTTTTTTTATGCTGTAATGCACAGTAAGTCTCCTTGGAATAAACTGCGGCGGCACCTTCTCCCATTTCTTCACCAATTCTTCTCTAAGATCATTGAAATCTATCCATGGTTTTTTACCGAAGGGATTTTCTAGAGTAAAACCTTTACCTGAAGAATCTGTTAAATCTGTGTGAGTCATGGTATACAGATAATTCTGAGTGTCTAGCCCTCTATTTAAATCGAGGTCAAGTATATCGACCAATTGGTTTATCTTATATTCATTCACGATTGGATCCATTGTACTGTCCTATATATATCATAAATTTTTTCTTAAAAGAAATATCTATTCTAATTCATCAAAATCCACTATAATATTTTTGGCAGCATTTATTTGTTTATATATCTCGCCTAATCTTTCTAAGTCGACTAGTTCTTCCGCATCTTGAATTTCTGGTTTATTAGGCGCAGCACAAAATATTAATCTCTCAACAGTGAAAGAAAGAGCACGCTTACTTAATCGCGGTTTAAATGCTAAGAATTCTATCTTACTACCTTTCCTGATATTACGAGGTACAATAGCAGGATTTTCTCGGACTGGCAATGGGCTCACTGCTTTAAAAGCACAGTCAATTTCTTGAACCATATCAATACATGTAGCGAAATCGGAAGTGTTTCCCCCTCTTTTAAACTGAAATTTAAAATACGCAACTGGCTGCGCCCCGCTCCCTCGCTTCTGATACACTTTAGATGGATTGTAAAATCTGCAGGTCGTTCCGATAGGATTCCCTTCGGTGACGGTTCCGATAGTATTCTTGGAGTGAGCGGCCAGGCTTGCAGCATAACTTTTAGCAGTAGATGCATCGAAACTTTCACCTAGGGTACGGAATATTATTAAATCAGTAAACTTTTGAAGACTCGGTTGCCAACGGACACACACCCCATCACATGTAGCTGGATCTCCTCCCGAACCATATTTAGGTCCGATGTTGAAAACTACTTCTAGCTCACTGTCTACGTATATGAAAGGATCTACATATTCATCAAATACTAATTTGCCTCCATCATCAATTTTGATGTTTTCTCCGGTTTCAAGTATTTTTATTGCATCTGAAATAGAAAGGATTGTCATTGTCTTATCGTATATATCTTAATAAAAATAATTTAAAAAAATTTTTTCTATGAATAGTATCCCCAAAATGTCATACATATTCATAAATGGACCAACTGGAAGTGGTAAGAGTTACGATGCAATAAATTTGGATCCGTATCACGTACCAGAATTTGACACTAGTTTTTCCAGCAACATTGCCGACTTTATAATGGGCGCCACGTTTCGATTGCCGATTTTCAGAATCAGTTTATAGAACATACTCTTAGTTTACAATGTCGGGCTGGGAGGAGGAGGGAGGAACAATACATTATTTGTGACTCTTCCATAATTCAACATCTGACTTTTCTCGAATCCGGGGCGTTTCCACGGAGTGGGAAGAAAAAAAGATTGTTTCTAGAGCATTTGACCATTTACCCAGTTTCATTATCATATTCAAAGATATGCCTTGGGATTATTGCAGGCGGAATGTGTTGACTCGAGCCAGACAATATGAAATAACCGCCTTAGAAGAACTAGAAGAGATTCACAACAAGTTCAAACAGACTTTCTTAGAAATTTGCCACGACTACAGGCTTCCATGTTTGGTAATTCGGAACGCTCTTACCCCCCTCGTTCTCAAGAATATACTTAATCCAACAATTGATACCGAGACAGTCGGACCAGTAGAATATCCACGAGCTTTTGACTTTGGAATTGCATGGAGCGGCGGCAGCCAGGGATTTTTAATAGACGGTTTCAAGGAGGAGGAACTTGAAAAAGCGTACTTCCCACCTGGTCAAGAACAACTAGAACAACCTCGAGTCTCACTAAAGAACCTACACAAACTTCTTAACGCTTGTGAATCTGTGTGTGCTTATAATGCTTCGTTTGACCTACGAGCACTTGACATTATGAAACCCTACGGTTCTGTAACACCGGACTTTGAAGTTACTTGTCTATGGCTCATGTCAGTTGTGTACATTATACTTCAACCAGAACTTATCGATAAAGCTGAAAAAGGGGGACTCGAGAGAACGGACTGTGGTAACATGAGAAGTCGTTTTGAAGATCTTGCAAACTTAATATGTTCAGGAACCGAGGGGCCCCCACCTCATCCACATACGGCCGAAAAAGATGCAGTAAGTGAACATTACTTACGACAGTACATGATAAATACTTGGCCAGGTGGGGGGTGGAAGTGGGGTGGTAAACTGACACTTTCGGCTTTCAAGAAATTAAGACTTTTTCCATGGTACTTATTGAATAACTTTCGTAAATACTTACGTTAGTACTTACGTAGTACTTGACAAGTACCATGGACAGGAACTTACGAAGTACTTACGTAGTACCAGCACAGGAACTTACGAAGTTCTAATAACATTTTCCTCCGGCTCCCAACTATTGAAACTTTCTGGATAACCTTTCCATTTTATCAGATAATATTTCTTTCCTCTAATTTTTTTCGTCTTCAAAATTCGTTCTACTCTGTACAGCTCGTCGCGTTCTGAAGGTGCGCTCTGAAGTTCATCGGAGTAGAAAGTGCCGAGTATTTCCTCTCCATTCAGATCTTTTATTTTGTAAACTGGTGGTGTTCCTAGTCCAGCTGCGTACACAACTTTTGAAACTACGAAAATCTCCTCTGTCCAATTTGGTAAATATCCTTTCTTGAAAGTGGTCTTGTATTTTGTAATTCGGACCCGTTCTCCCGGCTTGAATTCAGGGTCAACTCCCCCGGCTGCCAACTCAGGACCGAATAGTGTATAAAATGCCTGCCAATCGTTCTCCTCTGTTACGTCCCTGGGTTTCATTTGATACTTCCGTGAACGGTGTTGTTGTAATTCTCGAGAAGTTGTGGTAGAATGGGGAGCCAGGAACGTGTCTGTCTGTATGTGAAGTATTTCCACATCATCGTCTTAAGAGTACGATTAAAACGTTCAACAACGCTAGCTTTTTTGTCACTGTAGGTGTGAAACCAGTGAATTCCCACCTCCTCCAACCACCCCTGCATTTTTCGGTTCGTAAATTCCCGCCCTCATCTGTCTGAAGTTTGTCGGGCCTTCTCCCGGATTTCTTAATCACGTCTTGTAGTGCCTGTAACGTATCATCAGCCGTTTTTGACTGTATCGGCCTGGCCCATGCATATTTGCTGAGCACATCGATTACTGTTAGCATGTATCGAATGTTTTTATTCTCTTTTGCGAATGTGAAGGGAATTCCACAAGATCCGCTTCCCACTGGGCGTCTATCGATGTTACGAAAACGCGCCGGCCCTTCGGAACGCGCCACGAGTACGAGGGACCGGTTTATGAAGATTATAAGTTAGCTGAGTTTTTAACCAGTCCTGTACCTCTTTCTTAGTGACGTGGAGTCCGCTGGCCCGTGCTGCGTCATATAATTTTTGTACACCTCCAAAACCAGTTTTCGGGTTGTAATATAATTCTCTAAGAGTTCCTTCGGCTTCGGCTTCAGCTTCCATAATTGCTATATTATACGAAAAATTTTATGTCGTACGGATGCCGTAAATGAAATACTAGTTTACTGAATGGCCTACTTTTCAATTGTCTGGCCAGGTCCGTGGCCTCCCGTTCTGACACCTCCATTCCATATTCTTTAATAATAGTTTTGTTGTCTGTCTTGCTCGGTGTGTAAAATAGTACTAACATCTGTATGTTTTCCCTGAATGGTTTACTAATACTAGTATATTGTTGAGTCAGAACCCAGACAGATAGTCCGTCGTGTCTTGCGCTGAAACCAAGTTTGACTAAAACGTCACTGCGCTTCTTCATATCTTTGGACGCGGCGCAGTCGTCGAGTACTATTAAAGTGTTTGTACCGACCCATTCGTTACGTACGAAGGCTAGTGTATCATCCACAGCATCGAGTCCGACTGGAAACACAAACACATTGTCATCAGTGAAAATGAATCTTTTATTATACGTTTATTGTTCATGAATGTCGGACAAATGAAAACTATATATTCGAATTTTCCTAGGTACGGACCGGTGAGGAGATCCATTACATATTCCGTTTTGCCAGAATTTGTCGGTCCAGTTATAATCATGTTGAATGGTACAGTTGCATACATCGGATCTATATACTGTACATAAATGTAATGAATATTGCTAAAGATAACAAACCAATTTTACCATATTCATGAATAGGGTCTGCGCCGGTCACTGCTGCTGCCCGTTCCGAAGCGTTCCGAAGGGCCTTCGGGGACCGAGTCGTGTCATTGTGAGGTGACTCTCCGGGCTCGTCCTGCCACTTCACAGGATCCTCCCCTCCTTCCATCTCATGTATAGCACTTTCTCGAACTTCCGTGTTTATATCACCGTTCACCCCGAAGGACATAGATTCTGTAGCGTATTGCAATTCATTATTATAACCTGAGATCGCCGGGCCCGAAAGAATGACCATCTCAGACGGTAAGAGAAGTAAATTTGGTGAGACTGCCATATCAAGTTTGACACCAGTATTCATTATTGTGTCTTGATATCGCCTATAACTAATTACTTTGTCGGTATTGCGAATTTCATCTTCGAGGAGAACACCGAATTCTTTTCGGACTTGCTCTGCACTGCCAGTATCGCCCACTATGGTACTACGAATATTTGCTTGTGCGCCGAGTATGCAATATACGTAGGCTTCAAGGCTTTCATTCAGGCGAGCGAGACCGGCCTTTGTTAGTCCCGAGTCTCCCTTCAGAGGAATGAAACTATTGTATTGTCCCTCCGATCCATCATTTCGGAAGAAATAGTAGTGTGGTCGGTCTTTGTCGGACAGTATATGTTTTTCTTTCCAAAAATGGTATGTGTATAGAAAACGCCTCCGTCGGCGGAGAGGAAAAAGTCATGACCGTTGTATATCGCTTTTGGCTGTCTAACGGGCCACGATTAGTATAATATTCATAACCATAACCAAGACCTTATTTTGACCTTTTCGATAACGAAAGTCGGACTTCGTTGGACTTATATTTCCAAATTCTGTACAGAGAAGTTCATATTGGACGAGATTGTACGGATTGTCGCCCGCTTTGAAGGTGGGGGTATCGTCTGGAAGTGCAACGCCCATTTCGTGAAGGATACGACGTATTGTAAAGTATACATGGAAACGGCAGAATGATCGTATTTGGGGCGGAAATTTCTTATCAAAGAGATGGACGAATGATATACCACAACCAGTAGTGCTACACCATACGGCGAAATTCAGTTGCTGGTCCCAGTATTTCATGTTTGGCCCGCCCAGCCAGACATTACTTTCTTTAGCTGATCGATGAGTGATTACGTTATCTTTAAATATATCCCGCGGGTGGAAAGTAAATTTATCTGTCGGCGTTACATATATTTCTAAGTCCATGAGAATAGGTTTTATTCCCCCGTCCGGTTTGGAAGGGGGGTATCAGCATGCTGTACTGTTGGTATGCTCGTCTTATTCAATTGAAAAGCAACTGGGAATAAGTCTGTACTCATTATTCGTGTTTCTATATACATATAGATTTAAATGGAGGAGAATTTTCCCGGAATCCCTGTCGGAATCCCTATCGGTACGGTTCTGTTAGGGGTACTAACATTCCAGACTATGTTAATACTTTATTTCGGATTCAGGTTTAAACGAATTTTTATTTTTTACTAAGAATAGATAACATACTGCAAACAATGGAGAATTTAATAAAGTCATCAGCAGCGGCAAATATGGCAGCGCATTCCGAAGGGGCTTCGGCGCCTTCGGTGCCTTCGGACAATAATCGATCCATAATAGAGACAAAACGTGAAAAAATACTCTGTGTCATCGCAAGTGGTCAAAGTAAGTTATTTTTTGGTAAGGAGTTTACAGTTAGAGAAGTGGAAACTTGGAAAGATGAATTCATAACACGAGCCTTTAAAGTCTATGAAGCGAAATACAGTTCTCTTATAAGTGATACCATCACTCAAAGTTTCATAGATCTAGGAGCCCGTGCAATCAGTCAAGTAGTTCCAATCGATGACCGAGATAACTATGCCACTGATCTTAAAAAGGATTTTATTTTAAACAGTGAAATAAAACGATTATCAGGACGGATAGCGTACACATGGGGGCCCGTGATTGCTCTAATTTCCACCGGTTTAATTACGGGTAAACATTTAAATTTAAAAAAATCGGGTTTAATATAGTACCTGAAATAAATGGATTCAACTTCGACGACTCAGCAAACGGCTCCGCTAGGGACTCCGTCAGAAGCCCCGCCGACGGAGCCCACACCGCAAACGACTCCGTCAGGGACGACCTTCCCTACGCCACAGCGCAACATAGAGAAAGTGACGTTACCGCCGAAGCATCCAGGGAGAGTTGCTGCAGGGAAGAAATTAGCGGAATGGAACAGGCAAAACAAGGAGAAGAAACTAAAAGCAATGAAGGGGAGGGAGGGGGGGGGAGTGATGCGGTAGCGACAAACTGTATAAGCCTACCGCCTACAATGAAAGAACAGTGTGATAATAATTCACGCTGGTATAATAAATGTTATCTTGTTTTAGGAATTGTGGGAGTTTCATTGACTGCATTAGGGCTATATTGGGGCGTGCTCGGCATACCCCCTGTCCCGTTAATCGATCGAGTTCAGATCGGAAAGGGGCTGCTCCCCAAAATAAGAAAGCGGAAAAAACAGAGCCAGTAGCGGCTCCGGGGGCCAGCTCCTCTACATTGTATGAGATGGATTAACTCCCCATATTTTTTATTTTTATTTTTTATTTTATATACTAGTCAGCAATCATGGATACTAAAACAGTTGTAAACACAATGTACGATGGAATTGTAATCGCAGGACTTGCGATGGGATATCTTATGATCTCCAGCAAATTTTTGAAGATGGATATGGGCGATCCAAGTCGACCAAATTTAATTCGATTGGCAAAATTAGGCGGTGCGACTGCTGCCGCGGTTGCGACCAAAGATCTCCTTGAACAGAAAAATATTATTCCTGCAGAACCTTATACTTCGTAATAATAATATTCATCGAACATTTATACTTAGTAATATATACATACAACGTACAACGATGATCATTTGGATTGAAAGCAAAACAGGTGAACCTGTTACTGTTAATTTTTACCCTTGCATTGACACGACACAGTTTACGAAGATAAGACTGCTAGAGTGTGGACTATATAATTCATGGCATAACATAACATCGACGAATAATGTAATAAAATATCAAGAAGGTGACCAACCGAAGAAGACTAAATCAATACGTCCAGGTAACTACAATATCGATACGTTAAATAAAGCAATCGGGTTGAAGCAAAAATTAATTTTGAAAAACATCTGCCGACAAACCATGTTTATCTAACTTTGGCTAAAGATATTAAAGTCTATTTCAATGCCACAGGTAGCTTCGCCAACGTCGTCGGCTTTTCAGATAAACCTGAGGACAACCCAGTTATAAAAAGTACTATGAGTCCGAAGAAAGTGGATTTCTTAACAGTCACTAAATATATAGTTCATTCAGATGTAGTCGATGTTACTGGAAATTATGTTTCATTTGGCTCCGGAGGATACATACAGGGGAAAGTATCGAACTGTTTACAAATACTTCCCATCCGGGATACGAGAGAAATAAGTGAAAAGGTTACTTACGATTTTAAAAACGGAGCAATTTCTATGCCATTGAGAAAAGGGGAGATTACATGAATTCAATTCGTATCTGGATAACGGATCAGGATGGGAACATGATCGATTTCAATAACTGGCCAATTAGCTTTTGTATAATTATTGTAGTCGTTCCGCCTACCGGTGTAACATAAACCATCCCACGACTAATCCTCCAGCAATATAGATCATCTCATATTTCTTTTGCTCAGGGCTGGGTTGATAATAATCTGAGAATTGCGCTAACGCTTGCGCTGGACTTGACGTAGAGTTGCTTTGCACCGCTTCTGCTTCTTCCAGGATTTCTGCATCTGTATCTCTTAATTCTGCCGCAGCATGTGCATCCTTTGCCTGATTTTCTCTTTCCCAGTCAGCCTGTAGTAATCTTTTTTCTGACCAGACGTTGCGATCATGTTCAAATTTTTCTAATGCTTTATCATGTCGAACTTTCTCTTCAATAAGAGCCTCACCATTCCCAGAAAGCTTTTGTCCGATAATATTTCCTCCTGTGAATGCTGTTGCATTTAATACAGCACCGAGAACTGTCATTCCTATAGCTGAAGCCATGACTGTGTATTGTATATTACAAGGTATTATTTAATTTTCACTGTATATAGGTCCCTACGGAGTATGTCTGATCCAAGTGGCTTCGGTCTAGGTACAATTCGTATGCAAAATCTTGAGCTTGAAGATCTGAGTGATGTTAAAGTTAACAATAATACTAAGATGGCTGCTAATCATAATAAGGATTACGTCCTTCGTTATAAAGACCGCGAAAAATATTTCGTTTTAGCCAATGCCGCGGCGCCACCCCACGAGCATGCTGTAGAATTTTCCGAACTTAAAGACATTGATGAAACTGTAATTGACGCCACAAAGGCTTCGAATGATTCTACTCCTTTTGCTCTGACATGGGATTCGGCTAGTCAGAAATTCATGCCTTATAATGTGCCGCGTAACATCTTAGATATATTGGGTAGTGAAATTGCAGGAGGTGTTGCTGAACCACCAGGAACTCCGAATGTGATTTATTTTGATAGCAATGTAAACAAATATAAGTTGCTAGATTTTCGTAGTTGGCTTACTCCTACGAATCCATACATTGCACTTCTTGGTATACCGATTCACCTTAAAATTAGTCCTCTTAATACAATAATGAAGGCAGATAATACACTAAGAAGGTGGATAAACGAGGGGGAGAATTATTGCTCGTATACAGCTAGCGGAGTTCCAGTTAGATTATTTTGGGACACAACTTTAAAGAAACTGGGTCTTAAAAAGTGTCGGTGATGAGGCAGCTGTTCTCACTTTACAGACAGTAAATCAACAGATGACTGATAATATGAAAATACTTCAACATGGTACAGTTCTCATTAGATGTGTAAAGTTAGCTACTGGAGATGAATTTGACGATTTGGTTGGATATTATGCTATGAAAACAGATAACAGAACAACTTGTGATATTATCATAAGTATCGATAAAGATCGGGGAGGGGAAATGAGTATTGAATGTTTTGTTGGTGGGAATAGAATAGAGAACGACTTAGGAACTACATTTGTACGTAGAGATAAAGAGTGAACACTTTAGATATCAGTACCATTCATCTGAAACGTCTCATTTTGTTTGAAGTAATGGTCTTTCGTCATATTTTAAGTTCAGAGGAAATTACTAAAATTTTATCTATCGGGTGAACAAGTTCGTACCGATAGGAACTCCGAGTTCAACATCAGCTAGACTCCCGGCCGGACTGACAACGGGGCTCCTTTATATAGGCTAGTTTGATGATGATGACTCACACGGAATTTCCCGTACATGTATAAAACATGCTCAGAAGGGAATTTCCCGCTTAGTTCAGGCTGCGCCAAACCCCTGTTGCGCATGCGTGAGTTCGTATATAGGTCAGGGTCACACTTTAGTTACATGGATGGTTAAATTTTCCTTCGCTTCTGTAGATAAATGAATAAAATGGGTGTAAAATTCTTATTTTGTCCTGGAGGTCAAATATTCTGTACTACTATACGTAAGTGGCATTATATTACATGTTGAATTATTGCTGTGAAGACCTTACATGTTCAGCAACATTTTCAAAATTTTCAAATACAAGGAAATCATTCTGTATCAGATGAAATTTTGAAAGAACCCAGGGACATCCTTTTCAAATAATAAATTACTGAGTGAAAGCCATGCAAGCTGTAGATATTGCAACTCTTCATGGCTGACTCGACTGCGATCAAATAAAATGCATGATGACAATTCTGTTTTTACCAGCTTTATTTGCTTTGCATACAATGTTTAGTAGTTACGACTGTACGAGGTATTAAAAAATCAAATACAAATACTCGTTTTAATAAAAAATATATGATAGTTGTAGTGCGCCACCAGTGTAGCTTTGACACTGAACAGATCAGACTTTCAGCTATGGTGGCGCTCTAGGCATTGCACTATTCACGTTTGCGTACACCGGCAAAGCTGGTGCACCAGTGAACCACTGCACTGGTATGACAGCTGCTGTAAGCCCTGTCTGGTTTCCTGCCTCATTTCTGTCGCCAGCTATTTGCTAGTACTGCGCAGGTAGCGAAAGAAGGCGCGTCATGAGGAACGAGACTATTGTAAGCCAATAATCCCACTATGGTGGCGCTTTACGTAAGGGAACTATCATTATTTACGGCCAGGTTGGGGGCCTGGGGAGGAGTAGGAGGGATTTCATCGGAATCTCTGAAATTTCGAGTACCCCCTCCGCAAACTATGATGAATTTGAGTAACCCCTCTCTAATACATAAATTTTTACTGCCCCCCCCCCCCCACCTAGAAAAGCTAAATATCAATACATGTATTTGTAAATTTTACAAACATACAGCAATGGTAAAGACCTTCCAAATCCCGACGCACCAAGCTAGATTATCATCGGTTATCTCATGACGGTTGAAAAATATGAAACCAAAAAAATGGAATTTAAAGTCACAACAACAAAATGTAGATATAAAAGCTCACTCTGTAACCATTATCCAACCATGTAGTATTGTTTAATTTGGATGGGTATCATGACAGGTTTTTATTAGGATATCTGACTATACAATGCAAGATCCGGGTACATGAATATTCCACATTGATTAAGGTCATTAGCATAGAATTTTAATACCAAAACAATGCTCATTAATGTAATCTGCATATTGAATATCATTATACCTCGCATCTTGCACTAATAGTATCTGACAGGGCAGAATTTGAAAGCACATGGGGGAGAACAACACAAGAAGCTGAGGGGAGTGTCAAAGGGGTGTCCCCTCTATTGTGTGGGGAATTTGAGAAAATGATGTGTGCAATGGTGCAGTATGGTGCAATCTAAGAGTGTTTTCAAGTTGTTTTTTCTACTAGTAAATAAAAGTGTTAGAGCAAAGAGCACAATAGGTGTGCCCCTCTCGCATCGAAAATTGTGAGAAATTGACATGTGCAATGGTGCAATCTGAGAGGGTTTTCAATTTATTTTGCACCAAAAATTAAGTACCCCGTTCTTTTTCTCCACATTAAGAGCAGTGTAATAAAGGGAAGTGGCTTCACACATCACTCATCTCGTCTTGTATGTGCCTTTGGTGTGTTTAGTGTCTGAGTTGTGTTTGGCTGTTAGTGTGAAAATTAACAAACGAATCGTTAATTTTAAAATAAGCCATGGCGAGACGTGGGCGTAGTCAGATGTGTCTTTGACAACCTTGACTCTTTTTTTATCCCCACGTTTCGAAACCAGAGCGGTCTCTTCCTCAGTCGCCTAAGATATATGTATATCTTTTTTGTTTTATGTCACGTCGATATTGTTGATCTCCTGTTCTTCTAGCAATGAAGCCAGAATATTTATGTTTGGATCGTCATGTGTTCGTTCGTTCGTTCATTGACTTGTTCCTAATACAAAAATGCCGTGGACTTTGGCCTGTATCAGTATATCGCTAATGTTTGGATTTCTTTGTATGCGATGATCGGTTGTTGATGAAATATTTCATTCAGGCTTAGTGTTTCGTCCTTGTCTATGTGTTCCCAGTTTTCGCACATTGCTGCTTTTTATAGCTTGTGTTCTTATATATATTGTTGCTATAATTTTCGTTGTGAAGACTAGTGTTTCTTTGTTTCTTCGTTTGTTCGCTTGTGTTCTAGTTGCGTAACTCGTGCGGCGAACTGTGCTTGCGATGTGACTGGAGATTCCTGTTGTTTTAGCCATGTTCGATTAATCTTGCATAAAGTGTATTGACCTTTGAAACAAAGTCATTTTTGTGTTGCAAGTTCTGATGTATCTTAGTGTTTCGCCTTTGATCAGGCTTTTAAAGCGTAGATTTCAGGTGGCCTGATGTTTTATGTAAGAATTCAAATCTGTCGATTTGTGTTCTTAGTTGTATGTGGAGTCCATCGAGACTTGTGTTTGAATTTGTCTTTTTTTGGTCAATTTGTGTCGCATAATGTATTGGATTTTCCTTCTCCTAATGTTTGCGTCTTGTATGAGATGAACTCTGTGAGGACGATTTGTGTTGGGATGAATTTCAACCCTTACCCAGTGCATTGATTTTTGCTGTTGTTAACTTGTGTAATGATAGATTTTGATGAATCTAAGATTCGTGTTGTTATTTATGTTTATGCTATGTTCGGCATTTGTACGGAGTTTCATTGTGTTTGAGATAATATGGTGTCTCCTCTTGTACCGTCTTTTTCTGGCAATTTTGTTGTTTTTCCTGTTTCTGTGTTTGGTGACACAGTATTGTGTAAACTTGTATTTTGCATTTGTGTTACGGTAGTTCTTGTTTGGAGAATTTGCTGGCCTTGAAAAAGGCCGTCTGCTATGGGTTTCAAAGACAGACCCGATTCTGTTCGTCCCTCTGGACGTTTGTGTTTTGGGTTGTGTATAGCCTTTCGTTTGGCCAATAAATTATATCGGCTCTGGAGGCATTTGGTTGTCTTTCGTGTTGTGGGATCTTGACAACTGTCAATCTCTGTTTATTGTTTGGCGATGAATGTCTTTCTTGTTTGGCTGTGCTGTGCTTGATGCAGTGGAATGTAGTCAAAGCACAAGGAGACAAATAATTTGTCACCGTGGTGCTCCGATGTTGTCACTTTTTGATAATAACAGCACTAGGTAGTGGCCTGGTAAGTATGCTTTAAGGCGTACTTGTAGGCTCCTTGGTGTAGTTTATGTGTCGCAGAAGCGTTTTTAATGCTCCGCTTTGTTTAGTTGTCGCCTCCTGTAACGAGTAGAGTGAAGCGAGCCGTATTGCAAGACTTCCTGATCTTACCTACTATGACGGGTTGCGCTATGCTGGTGTCGGACTGACAGCAAATGACTGGAGCGTCAGATCGATGTCGGTCTCGTCTGGTTTGGCCCATTGAATGCCAATGTCGATCAAGAAGGCTAGGACATAGCTTTCGTGCCGCTCGTAGTGAGATATTGAAATCGCTTGTGTTTGAAGACTATTTATCTTGTGTTAAGTCGATTGTGTTTGACTTCTCGTCATTTTCATTGGTCGACTTCTCTGTTTTACTTGCCTTCTGATTGGTTGATATTGAGCGTTTGTGATTGGTTATTTTGTTGTTGACTTTAGCTCGTTTGTGCTGTCGTACGATCCTCGTGTCGCATATAAAAGCTCTGAGGAAGTGATGTCTCCATATGTGATAATATGGATAATCTGGTTCTGTAGTGCCACGGCCGAGTGTGTACAGCTCGGAGTTTTATTGTGTCATCGTCCCCCGTGGATGGAGAGACGGTGATTGTGTCCACTTTTTGTTTGATGGTTGATGGATACCCATGCACATGGCAGGGTATTCTCGTGCATGCCCTCTTTCGTCTTAAACTTGCTAGGCAAGAATAAGTTGAGAAATCGCAGTGTAATAAAGGGAAAGTGGCTTCACACATCACTCATCTCGTCTTGTATGTGCTTTGGTGTGTTTAGTGTCTGAAATGTTTTGGCTGTTAGTGTGAAAATTAACAAACGAATCGTTAATTTTAAAATAAGCCATGGCGAGACGTGGGCGTAGTCAGATGTGTCTTTGACAAACTTGACTCTCTTTTTATCCCCACGTTTCGAAACCAGAGCGGTCTCTTCCTCAGTCGCCTAAGATATATGTATATCTTTTTTGTTTTATGTCACGTCGATATTGTTGATCTCCTGTTCTTCTAGCAATGAAGCCAGAATATTTATGTTTGGATCGTCATGTGTTCGTTCGTTCGTTATTGACTTGTTCCTAATACAAAAATGCCGTGGACTTTGGCCTGTATCAGTATATCGCTAATTAAGTAACCCGTTCTTTCTCACTAAGAGCGACCCTTTGTAGCTTTCAATTTTTTTGAGTGACCCCGTCAGATTCCTCCGACCCCACCCTAGGCCGTAAATAATGACGGCTCCCTAAGTGTCAGTCTGGTTCCTGTCTGTGGCTAGCTTTGTTGTGCTCACGAAAAGGACCGATCCAGTGATCGCATTGGTGAGCGCTTTATTTAGCTATGCAAGATCCTCTTTTGTGATATTATTCCTTGTAATTGCGTATCAGTCGCCAGAAGTTGTGCAGCTTTCTACATTTGCCTTCAACACGATGGACATTTTAACTTTGAATATACACAACAAACGAAACATACCACTGTGGTTGATCAACGACTTCACAGGTGAGACTGTCTCAAGGGCTGCCGTTTTGATGCGATTCAATGGACGGCGAGACTTCAAAATAATTGGCTTCAAAAAAAGTCTACAATCTTGTTGCTTGTTTTGGGCCCAGTTAGTTTTTGTTCTGGTAAGGAAGCCGTCATTAACTACGGCAGGGGTTGGAAGAATAGGAGAGGGGGTACGAAAAAAATGCAGGTTGGGAGTTATGTAAAAATGGTAAACATAAAAAGAATTGTGTCAGGTGACAGTTGTTGTAAGTATCATCAAAACGCACTATTTTCAAGTCATATTTCTCAAATTTCTGTATTAGGAGGGAGACAACCCATCCCATTTACCTCATGCATTCACCGCTGTACAGCTGCCTGGTCATATATATCACATACTGACACACACACACACACACACACACACACACCACACACACACACAACACACACTATATATATATATATAGATATAGATATATATATATAATAATATATATATATATATATATATTATATATATATATATCTAATATATATAATATATATATATATATATATATATATATCAGTATGTGATATATATGACCAGGCAGCTGTACAGCGGTGAATGCATGAGGTAGATGGGATGGGTTATAATATATATATATATTATATATTATATATAATATATATATATATATATATATATATATATATATATATATATATATATATATGATCCGTTGGTAACTCGTTGATGCGGGCGGCATAGTTATCATTTGACTAGTAGTGTTCTGGAAATATTTTCAACTTTGGGGATTCAGAATTGATCAAAGTACATCATCCAGTTTATAGAACATTATGTCCAAAAAAGGTCTTTAAACCGCATAACAGTGATTTTGATAATTATATCATTGCTCAATTCGATAACGGCAACCGTTATATTTTTTAATGGTTTTCGTCTGACACGGAAATAAGGCATATGATAGTCATTTTCTGTCTGACCCATTGCTTTGGAGTGAACTTATGTAAGAAAGGCACGTAATAATATATCGAGATATATTTATTTTGAAAAGGGGATGTTTTTGGGAGCATGTGAAAATGCTCAGAATATGTTCTCAACGTTGCTGTTGTGGCCGGTTTGTAAAATCTAGATTCCGCGTCAAGTAATCAGTAGCATTGAAACTATCGGGAGCGTTTACTGGGTTCATAAAGTATTAAAATATCGCTCACCACCACTGTAGCTTTGCCAAAAAAGATACGAGAAACAATATTTTGTCTTTTGGTTTCCTGTTCAAAGGTTAATGATCGTCTCATGGAAAGTCGTAAGATAACAACAGGTAATGATTATGGAACTATCCACGAGGAGATTGTTGTATTGTACTGCCAGGACGCCGGCCTGTCACAACTGATAACGTAGTAACTACCCTATAACGTATCAAACCCGATAAGGTAGTAAACATTACCGATAACATATCAAATCAACCGATAATGTAGTAACGACCCGATAACGTTGTAATTTTTTCTAACCGATAACGTAGTAATTTTCCTAACGGATAAGGTATCAACAAATTTACCGATAACGTATCAAATCAACTGATAACGTCTTGGATCCAGTGATTCATGGGAATAGATTCATGGGGATAGATCTATCGTCGATCGATTGATCAATCATTCATTGATCGATCGATAGATCTATCTATCGATCGATCACTTTCTATCGATTGAATGATTGAATGAATTGCTATCGATTGCTGACTAATAGAATATTGTTATATTCTATATATATATATATATATATATTTGATGGATAGATCGATCGATCGGCGGATAGATAGCTAGATTGATAGCGTATCAAATTAACTCATTATGTAGCAAAGTGAACAATAAAGTATCAAATCAACCGATGATGTATCAAATCAACCAATAACCAAGCCAAGTCAAAATATAAAGATTCAATCAACTGATAATGCATCAAGTCAACTAATAAAGTATCAATCAACCAATAAAGTATTAATAAATGGAAACTAACTGAATATAAAATCAATCAGTTACACCTTCAGAATTACACATACTTGGAGTATACTGTTTCCTTGATATTACCCAGACATCACGGATCAAATTTCATCAATGTGGGAAATGCAACCTAATTAATAAATATTCCTGCAGGATGAATTCAAGGTACAACACACATGTGAGTGTCTTTATCGACACACTTTCTAAGTTGGGAAGACTAGGAAAAATGTTTTCAACATGACCGATTATAAAATTTCGTTACTTACAACGTCAGTATATTAAAATTACAATAAGTCTTTACAATGTGACTCTCATTCTGGGACTGAATTACACGTAAATCTGAACTTATTGTCAATTGAATTCCCTATAATTCAATTTTAAATGTTACACCAGTAAGCTAGCCAAGTCAACAGATTTAGTGGACAACATATTGCTTTTTCTTTCCTTTTTTTTCCTTTCTGTCGGGATTCATGTCAAGTCACATCATATGAGTACGAAGACATCGCAGAATTATTGAGTAGTCGTTCATAGTATATTGCTGATAGAAAAAAAAAATTACCAGAGTTCACTCATACATTTAAATTAGGTTCTGGAATTTTAATTGCTGATATATGCTTACTTTTTTCAAATACACCCGATGGACATTTTCAATAACATGAAAAATAGTCAATTGTACGAATACATCATAAATATTCTTTGGTTAATTACTGATACGCAGTTATTGCTATCGGTGACGTATCATATATGTGTGCGAAATTTGCGATGTTGGCTGTCGGTGATTGCGGTATTGCAATTGGTCGAAGACTAAAAAGGACTTTCGTTTTGTAGCTGGTCCCATTACGTTGTTAAAAGAGCTAACATTTTAGTGATAATCATATTTATATGCAAAGCAAAGTATTCCCACGACTCGCCCTCTATAACTTCTGCTGCAGTACGAGCGACTAACTTGATCTAAATGTTGCTACACTACTGGAATTGGTTTTGAAAGTTGTTTCTAATCTTGCTATTACAACTATATTTTCTCTCCGAATTGAAGCCGATACAGATGTTAGATATAGGAGTTTCAGATTTTAGATATAGGAGATTTCATTCTCAGTAGAGTTCTCTGAATAAACCAACAGCCGCTCATAACCCTGCTTTTGTTTTATCAGTACTTATAACTGTGTCTTTGAATTTTAGCCAACAACGACTAAACTGTATAGCTACTATTTTAATAGCAAGACTGGAAACAACTTCCCAAACCAATTCCAGTAGTTTGACAACATTTAGATCAACCTACTTGTTGGTACTACCATGAAAACAGTCGAAACACAATTGATTTGCTGCACAAATTTGTAGCAATCTACGCTAAACGGAAAAAAATAAATTAAAGGAAAACAAATTAAGTACGAGACAATGTGATAACAGATCGATCGATCGATCTATCTATCGACCAATTTATCGAATCTATCGATCGATCGATCGAGCCATTGATCATTCTATCGATCGATCTGTCGATTGATTGATCTATCACTCTATCGAACTGATAGATCCATCGTTCTATCGATCGATGTACCCATCAATTTATCAATCGATAGATTGATCGATCCATAGATCTAGCTATCAATAGAGTGAGTGATCGACCTATCTATCCATCGATCGGTCGACCTTTCTATCGATCTATCTCTTTCTATCTATCTATCTATCTATCTATCTATCTATCTATCTATCTATCTATCTATCTATCTATCTACCTACCTATCTATCTATCTATCTACAAGTCGATCGATCTATCGATAACCATGACTCACTTGATCAGATACGTTATGAGTTAATTGATACGTTATTGGTTGTTTTAATGCGGTATTGGTTGATTTTTCAACGTTATCAGTTGATGCTATCGGTTATCGGTTCATTGATACGTTATCGGTACATTTGTTGGTATTTTATCGTTAGAAAAATTACGACGTTATCGGTAAATTTTTGCTACGTTATCGGTTCAAAAAAAACTACTACGTTATAGTTTCGTTACTACGTTATCGGTTGATTTGATATGTTATCGATAAATTTTGAGTTGAGGATGTGATGTAGTCATTATCATATTCGTATTCGAGTCGCTAAGGAGTCAAGAAGAGTAATTGGTATCTGTAGCCAATATACTCTAGGAAATGATTAACTACACACCAGGTGCCTCAGACTGAATGAAATAAGTAAACAAACAAACAAACAAACAACACTCAGAAGAGAAAAGAGTTAGAAAGAAAATAACCAAAAAATGAAATGGGTACACGAAGAAACATAAACTAACGTAATACCTCGATTGTTGTAATACAAATTTACTATAACCCTAACGGGATTCGAACCCCCACACACTCACGGCAACATCGCTAGCTGATAGGCCTCACACAAAACCAGTCGGCCACTGCTTCCAACCCAAAAGCATTGGTCACAGTAACCGACTTGGATGTTGCAATTCTGTGCGCGACCGAATAACACGGTGTGCGTGGAGCAGAGGACACACAGACACGCAGTACACACAAATATAGTAATCGGAAAAGCACGAAGCTTTTTACTGAGCTATCAGACAGACTCGGGGACAAGTAAATATCCACCAGCAAAAACGTCCACTCAGGTGAAAGAAATATAAATTTTACTATATTATTCTTAAATTTTACTATATTGTTTGTAAATATCTCTGTCATTTAAAACTTGTTTTCAGAGTCCCTCCTCAAGACAAAGCGGCGGCATATTTTATTTTCAACACTAGAACGAGAACGAGATTGATATTTGCATATTTGTTGAATTACACGCATGTTTAGGTACTATGCAATATAGTGTCACTTTAGTTTCTTAAAGTAAATAGTAATTTTTTGCAACCTATGCTACAGTTGACAATTTCTCTTAGTGACTGCAACACAAAAATGAATACGAAAATAACTTCATTATCGTCGGCGACAAGAACCCCTATAACCCTTTTCAGTCTTTTGTCAAATAAGCTTCACTCGTTTCTTCTTTAAAGAGCACTCCCATTGGTAACATTTTTAAAAACACATTTTTTAATGCCAACGGTCGATATTTGACGTGGCAACTGCGCTCGGATCGCGAGATATCGATAAAAACATGTCATTTCCCGAGCGTATTTTTCACATCCCGAAGTTTCATGATCGTTTCTGATTATGATGCCGAAATCCACCGAAGGTTTGTTGTTGTGCTGATTGACGATATTCTAGGGAGTCCATAATAAGTTCGAACGACGCAATTTTACCTCCCACTGCGAAGACTTTATAAGCTTATACAGCATTATGCCTTTACCATAGGTCAGTTTTTGAAAACTTCTTCTTAGCTTTGTCGTTGTCATTATTCTAAATCAGTTGTATTATATTTTTAAGCAATACCACATAAACATAAGTTTTTACGTGTTAAATATTAGCCGCCTCCGATGACTACATTTTGTCGTCTGCCACACAGTACGTGTGGTTCGCCGCGCGCGTGGTATGCGTCTATGCATACCACGCGGTGGCCGCTATGTATCAACCGCACGTAACTGGGCTAGTCACCTATGCGAATTCTGGTGGAATCAGCAAAAATTGTTTTCGTTTTATCACCAAGTCAGTAAGACTCAGCTTTCTCCCACGGGGCATGACCGATCACCGAGGCAAGTGGTACACTGTGGCGTACAGCAGCGTCAGTGTAGACTCGTACTCCATAGCTTAGTGACAATGGCCCCAGTGCCGAACGTTCGATGTTCGCAAGCTGAATTTAGGTGGGCCACCGGAATTCAAACTTTTACTTTTTTGAAGACATGTTTTTATCGATATCTCGCGATCCGCGCGCAGTCGCCACGTCAAATATCGACCATTGGCACTAAAAAAATGTGTTTTAAAAATGTTACAAATGGGAGTGCCCACTTAAGCATCATTTTCTCCATGACGCGAACTAAACCATCTCTTCTCTCTCTCTCTCTCTCTCTCTCTCTCTCTCTCTCTCTCTCTCTCTCTCTCTCTCCTCTCTCATAATGGTGACATCTATCATTTTACATTTGCCTATATTCAAACACCAAAATCATTGGGGTTTTCAAGTTTTTTACCGTTTAGATGTGTGTGCTAATATTTTCAAACTAATAAGAGGAGTTTGCTTGCTAATCATTCTCTAACGACTCATGAATACGTGTTTGTCGTCAAATGGAGAGGGTCTTAGCCCAACAAAACAAAGCTGCGAAACTTTACGAAACCATTACTGATTTGGGTGTCAGGTGAGTCGTTTGGATCGATACGAAATTATGTTAACCCGTTATCATTTGATGGCTCATTACACGATTATTCCGCAAACTTTGGAATTCTATCGAAATAGATTAGGAAAAAAGTTCTGCGTTAGACAGCTGTCGGCATGAATTGGAAAAATTATGGTAAAATATTGTAGCCATAAAATCTCCAGACTGAAACATAAACAAGATTACGAGAACAACTGAGACACCTTTATGGTGTGGTGCTGGTTAGATCACATATACGAATCAATAATTGACTGTTTTTGTTACAGGCGCCTGTGTCTACTAGATGTAAGTAGCGTTATCTGACAGATTTTTTTCTGGCGCATAGGTTAGGGAGATGGTATTCTCCTCGCTATAAACTCTCCGGTGTCAAAATAGGTCCAGCTTTCAAGTATCGGCGAACCGTCTTTATGGCCATTTAGATATTCCCAATAACCATTGTTTATAACAATGTTATCAATAGTTAAATGAACTTCCCGCATCATTTTCACACGTGTCACTATAAATTGTTTAATCTTCTTTTTTTTGCGATGTATTTTTGCATTTTTTTCGAGTGTCCGAAAAGATCACAAAAATCGACAAGTTGCTTCTATAGTTTAGAAAACAGATCTTTTAAAACCAAGGAATTCCTGGATTCGCCATCGAATGGATGCTATCTAGTGATGATACCCCTATCAGACCTTCCCCGAGAGACTTTTTTGTCACATGCAATCATGCTATAATCGTATTCTGCCGCTTCAGGAGAAGGTATCATTTATTTCTCTCTACCTCAGTCCCTTTATAGCCGATGCCATACAGAGATTCTACAGACGTTAGGCGAAAAATGCACAGTCATGGTCGAGGGGGAAAGTGCATCACTAATTACAATGGCTTTGCCTTGTTCACTGTACTACTCACTGCAAACAAAAATCATGCAAATATGAACAGTCTGAAGTGAAAGTTAGCGAGTCTAAAATGTCATACTCGTCGAGAAATAGTCCTTGCTATGATATCAAATGATGAAAGTGCCAGCATGGGAGCTTTTTCCCTTATGCAGCTTATTAGTTCTACTTTTGTTTTGCTGGGTTTTTAAAGAACGGGCGAGGTATAAATGGTGAAAACGTTCCATCTATAACCAGACCGAAAGCTAGGACATATCACAAATTCACAATAAGTGAACCCCACTTCAAATATTCAAAGGCGCTGCGGATCAGCCAAAAGTCAATTGATGGTAGGAGTATGTGATTTGTAATACCCACGACATCCATCGATTAAATACACCTACCTAACTACATAGTATACTTTCGAAGATTTTTTACCTCTAGCAACACGCAAAATAAATGACAATGGAGCGGTGGCACACAAAATGCAAATGTGTAAGTGGACCTACTCAAAATTGTATTCAAAATCAACTACAACTATTTTCTCTTTGAAATATCGTGCCGCAATTTGATGTTGCGTTGCTCTTACCTGTCAGATTGCCCCTATTATGTTAAACCAAGTATAAGGTGCGATATTTGGTTCAAGTTGTTCAATTCCAATAAGAGAAGTTACTTTTGATTAGTTTTCATTACATTTGTTCTGTTTGCATGATATGGTGTCTCTCGTGATACTCCAAAAGATGTCAAAATAACGAGCATTCAACATTTCAACCTTTCCGTTATCTTTGAAGAATGAATTTAAGTCCAGGCTGAAATTTGCTTTTCAGTGCCAAAGTGGCGTTTCGTACAAAGTGTATTGTGTTTGCGAGACTCATATTGTGTACTTCATCGTAGTATGTATAGGTAAAAGAAGAAAGTGTATTTTTCAAGAGCAAAGATAATGAAGATCAAGAGTTATTGTCACGAAGTTATCATCTTCGAGCTAATGTTGAAGTAGTTCCCAACCCAAACCCCCCTCCAAAAAAAAACAAACAAACAAAAACAATGAGGATGATACCCCCAAACACGATTGGGGCTAATTTTGGATAATTGGATGGTGTAGTAATGTTTGTTTGATCTGCAATGTAAGCTCGTCTGCTTTTCAATTTTTAGCAATAAACTTGCTTTATGGGTAATTTGTAATATTGTAACTTTCAACTAAAGGTCGCCTATTTTTATAAATTTGAAAAAATATAACAGATTCAATTTTCCAAAATTAGTTCCAATCGTGTTTCTTGTAATATGACAAAAAATGTCATGACCCCCTCTCTATTGCTTGAGAAAATTTGATCCAAATTTTGAATGACATTTGCTAATACCAGTGCAAAGATACACAGTGTAACATCGGCGGAAAAGAGATTTTCCAAGCTCGTGCTCGTTCCCCAGATCTCTTATGTACAGTAAACTGTCTCAGAAGGTTTAGCATTTCTTTATCACTGGTGTACAATATCATTATCTTCTTCATCGGCAAAGCCCTGAGTCTGATATGCCACGGCCATTGTCAGTATTTGCAAAATTTTCAAATGGTTTATGATCTTTCTCAGTGTTTCGATGCTTTTGTTCTCTCCTGTGTACATCACAGGCAACTGCTTTAATTTTGTCTCCTCTGTTCCCTCTGGTTGCCAGACTGTGATCAATAAACTATTGTATACATACTTTCTTAAGTGGTCTATTCATTACCATGGACATCCAATTGTAATCCTTATGCTGTTTTTTCTTGCTCTTCATTCATTTGCTATCTTCTACCACTTTCTCTTATAACGCTGTTTGTTCAATAGCGTCCGAAGTGTGGAAAACTGATGACATGCACTTCTGTATCCGCATAAACGAATAAATTTTATGGAATTTCCATAAAATGCAGAAAGGCGAATCCTTTTTGAATAAGCGTTGCAGGAATGATCAAATATGATAAAATATAAATTATGCTTGGAATCGTTAATTTACGCAATAGGTCAAGTCTCCCCGATTACAGTGTTTCCATCTGGGAAGATAAAGATGTCAACATCACTTTGAAATCTTCTCACATCATTGCAAGGGGAATCGCTGATTTTTGTACTTTCATTATTCATTTAAGTAATTACGGTAAGACGCGCCTCGGAAACAGATATTCGGACTCTCTAAGTTCTACAATTTTTTCTGATCTACCACTTGAGGGGGTCATTTTAAAGCTCTTGGAGAAAGAAAAACTTTCACCGCCTTATTTTTTCGAACATCCAAATTTAATTTTTGCGCCATAGAGTTAACAGAGGATTGGCGGCCATTTTGAATTTCAAATATCAGTAAATCTTGGATTATTTGTCACTCTAGTTCCAAAATTTGCACGCTAAGTCCTGATCTATATGCTTGATTTTGAAAGAGAATGGTTAAAAGATTCCTTTAGGAAAGTTTGAGTCTTTCATTTTCAGGTCGCATACTACCCTAAAGTAAAGATGGCAGTTGCTCTTCTCCTCAAAGTATGCCGAAATACAATGGATTAGCTTTGCAATAGACTTTATACACATGTGGGTTGTATTGACAAGTAGAACAACGTAGACTTTTGACGTAATGTGAGGAGTAGGACAACAAGAGTGTACAAGCATACAAGATACATCGAATATTATGACGATTGATTTTTACTATTGGTTATGGAGAAATCTCTACGCAGAGAGTTAATACTAAAAAGACCCCTCGGAAATTTTAGACTATTGAGACAGTGTATCCACAGCTGTGTTACCCTGCAAGGGTTTATGTGAACCGTCTGAGCTACATATGGACCGTGTACATCTGGATGTAGAGTAATCAAATGTCATAATATTCACATGGTGTCTAATCAAAACTGAGTGGGCGAACTGGTGCAATCCCTTTCGAGTGACATATAAGCACCAGTAGGGACCGCTTGTACAAACCGTTTGGGAAATTTAAATCTTCGATTTTAACAAACGCAAGGAAGTGAAATCTTGACTTGATGCGTATGTATCAAATCAATGAGGTGGGATTTTCGTAATTGCGCCTGTGCGACGTTCCTGTTTCAAAACAATGTATTTCTTGCACGATATCTAGATATATATCACGTCAACACAGCTACAAAATTTAAATGTTACAGCGTACGTTTAGTCAAATGTGTTTTAACTTTCATTAATCACCGACGTACCTTGGATGCAGTGTCCATATTGTGACTTTCAGCTTAGTTCCGACGACCTCTTCATTTCAAAACAAACAGCAGACCAGAAATGAGTCCATAAATCTATCAAAGAGGCAGCTTCTGTTTTACGTAAACTGGGTGCACCATATGCAGGCACAGATGGCTAAATTTGCTTCAACGTTTACGCGAACGAAAGTCTGAGACAAACATATTACCAAAAGAAACAAAAGTGTTTCGGGTTGTTTAAGGTAAAATGTATGACATTTTTTGCATTTTTACGTAATACTATCTAGAGTACCAGTCTGAGACATTAAAAGATTGCTTTGGATAGCATTAAACGGTATTCGATTCTGTTAAAAAACTGTGTGGGTGGTGTTTTGCAATACCTTTTCAGAGTTCAACAAATGTGCACTATCCAGGCATTCAATACAAACAGTGCAGTCTTGTCACTTATGCAGTGGCAACACATTTTATGGCACATGGGATAGGCTTCGACGGAGCCGAAGCAAAATTCACAACCTTTTGACATATACATGTTTTTCGACCAACGGTTACAGATTTCCCATTCCTGCATATTCTTTGGTCCTCAATCTCTGGCAAACTGAGAACTGTTTTTTACAAAATGTATTGTCATTGTTTGGTTGTTGAGTATTGCGACTCAAAACATGATCATGGAGCTTTTATATCTGTATACGTATACGTATTTTGTTCTCACTTTGTATTGTTGGTTTCAGTACTTTCAACCGTCATGAGATAACCAAAGATAATCTAGCAGGGTACATCAGGATTTGAAAGGTCTTTACTCTTGCTGTATTTTTATCAATATTATAATTACATGTATTGGTATTTAACCTTTGCTAAGTGGGGGGGGGGGGTCAATCAAAATGTCTGAGTTGGAGAGGGGTTACTCAAATTCATCATGGTTCGCAGGGGGTTACTCGAAATGTCGGGTTTTCCGACGAAATTTCTCCGACTCCTCACGCCGTAAATAATAACGGCTCCCTTTCCGTGTGACTCAAAACATCGAACCTGGCACTCACCTTGTTAATTTACGTATGCTTACATATACGTATATAGACGTATGTATGACTTTCTCTGTGTGTTGACCACTGACGTCGTGAAAAATATTGTCCTCCTTTAGTCAGTTCACAGTACCCGGAAAAATATCAGCTCATCGGCCTTTTTGACATAATTCTGCCAGTCGAAGATATATTGCAGATCTGTTGCAGCTGTTAGAGGCTACTAAACTTCGTTTCTGTAGTTAACTATACAGTGTTGAAAGGAGCAATAACTTCCTTTAATTGACGCCTATACTTTTTTGTAAGGAAAGGGCTTCGATCTGCATTCACAAGAATATTGTATTGCATTCTCGTTCCCGGAAAAAACGTCCAAAATTATCAGTGACAAAGCTTCCTAGTTATTTATATTTTATATATAGTTTCTTATATCGATTGAAATGGAAAATTCATCAAAAGCTGTCGCGCAGGTGTACGTCATCGCTAGCACGTAATCAGAAAAAAAAGTTATGACAATGCTGGTGAAATGTATGAACGCTGGCTGCATATACGACAGTCTGATGAGACCATTTTAGCTGTGGACAAAATGCGTGATATTTGCAATATGATTAAATCATTACAATGACTATTTTAGTTGTGCGCATGCTCAGAACAATAACTTTCTACGGCGATGACCGCAGGTACCCAATGAAAGTACACATTTCCTAATTGGGGGAGCGGTGCATATCGTTCTCTAAAACACCATTGGTGGATACTAAGTAACGGTAAAGTATACCTTTACTTTTTTGGAAAGTATCTCGTGTATATTCACCCTTTGATGAACCCAAGAACCGGCTGTCCCTGTACCATCTTTATCGCTACCAGTTCTTACCGGTGCACGACGACAGTCTGGCCTGATTTAATTGGATGTTGTCTGCAAGACAAGGATATATATACCCGACCACTTCCTGCAAATTGTCACACAGCCTCCTGCAAACATCCCGTACAAGAGGTCCGGCGTCCTACAAGAAACACTGAAAGTAGCGTAAGATACACAGTGTGCAGTACAACGTTGAAATGAAGCTGGTAGCAATATTTGCCGTGTTGGCGGGGTTAGTCCTTGTTGGTGAAGCAGTCGTAAGTAATCACTTTTCAATATTTTACTACGTATTTTAATTGAACTTGCATGCAGGTAGGTAGGTTGAGTATGTATGTATGTATGTATGTATGTATGTGTGTGTACGTTTGTATGAATGCCTGTATTTGTATATAGGCACCTTTTGCACCGTTGCACAAAATAGATTTGGACAAATAAATGTCTTAATTTGTACAATTTTCTTTTTTTCAAATATATTAAAGTTTTAAACGAGTTAACTCATACCTAATGCCATGAATAATTTTTTCTGCTGAAAGTGGATCGGGACAAGCAGATTTACCCGTTTGTAATTTACCAATAAACACGATTGGAACTAATTCGGGATGATTGGATGGTGAAGTAATGTCGATTTAATCTGCAAATGTAACCTTATCTACTTTTCTTTTTAAGTTACACACTTG
The DNA here is from genome assembly GCF_041260155.1 of Ptychodera flava. Taxonomy (NCBI): domain Eukaryota; kingdom Metazoa; phylum Hemichordata; class Enteropneusta; family Ptychoderidae; genus Ptychodera; species Ptychodera flava. The sequence continues at coordinate 38,505 of NW_027248339.1, forward strand.
TTTTTATGAGTAATTTGTAATGTTGCAACATTCAGCAATAGGGCACCCAACACTTTAGAGAAATTTGAAAAATATGAAGATACAATTATCCATAATCAGTCCCAATGCTGTTTATGGTACACTGAACGGAAAAGCAGAAACAAGGGATTGTATCATCAATTATACAACCATTTGTCATATCTAAAACAAAATTCTGATCCCTGTTTGCGAGACATTTCACGGTGATGTAAACATCGGGAAGGATTTTTTTTCAACTGGAGCAATCCACGTACTAACGGCCGTCTCAACATTATCCACAGACACGTGCCGTAGACGTTCCTAAGGAGGACTTTAGCACTGCAGGTTAGAACAAACTTACTGTTTCTTTGACAAAAGCGCCAAACTGAAACCCACATCGCAGTACTTCATTCTTAAAAACATCCAATATCGGAGAGAAGAAAATATCCTGTTCGCCTGTTCGATCCTGCAATTCTTAAACCTTAATTTAAAATATCGTGCCGTGCTATGGCTATGGCAGATAAATTACATGGGACAACCGTTTAACAAGCTGTGCGATAAAGGACGTGTGTCTTATTATGCGCCAATGCAAGATACTAGTTTTTCGCAACCATTTGCGCACTTCGACAAATATTACAGCGTTAATTTTAAACGAGTTTATAGGCAGGTATCATGTGTACACATGCATTTTCTTATACCTTTGAAATGATTTAATTCACTGTTTCATCTAGTCTACAAAAAAACCGAATAACATTCCACACTGGGTAAAATATGTGATGGAGGATACGACCAGATATACACATTAGCCTCCCTTTCGGACCCCACCTCTGCAATTTTACCAAGCGGTCCCATCGGAGTTTTTCCAAATTACCACCAAAGGAATGCAGGCCAACTTCGATTTAACTTAAGCCCGAAACTTGCCGTCAATACAGAGCCTGAGAATAAACCTTCTAATAAAGTATAATGAATAATTGGCAATAATATGAAGCCGATTACCTGAACATCATTTATATTGCTGGTTGACTGAAAATCGGTAACACTCACAACGCATTTCAAAACAGTTAATCAGTTATACTGAATCCTCAGTTGACGACTCCTTATGCTGCTTTGAATAATCACAATCAACCAATTGCAAACAACTTTCCGAGCATATTGACCAACCCAAAGAAAAACATACACCCTCTAATTCAGGACGACGATGGCGCTTCTCTTTTACAGATAAATGTTTTTTTCTGTTGTCATTAGGTGCTCTCTGATACCATCTTTCGTCTATCTTTTTTACAGATGATTTCCTCACGGTAGTGGGCCATTGGAAATCTTGTTTGAAGCGCCTAATTATAATAATTATTAATCTCAACAAACCTGTCGACACAGACACCATCATTGAGTTCACAGTGACACAAAATGGAACTGATGAAGAAGTCTCTAAGCAAAACGCAACCGTGGTGGCAGGACAGACCAAACTTATAATCGTTATTCTGGTCCCAAGCTGCTACGAAGATTACTGGATATACTGGATAATCATTTACAAAGAAAAGTACTGGGGTATCATCTGGATCTTAAAATGTTAGTATATTTCTGTTGTATCCAGTCTGTAATAGATTCTAGTAGCATCGTCTTACAAAACAGATATAGTTTTCCTAAAAAGTATTTCAAATTGAGTTCCACATGAATAAAGAACTTTGAAAATCTCGTTCATTTGCCCTACCATAGTACAGAACCCGGGCTATTCCACAACAGTGATAGCTGTATCGGTAAACAAGCTTATGACAAACGTTATCAAGTTTTCTGAACAAACACGCTATAATCAAATGTAAGTCACGTGAACGGTGAGAACATAACACCTCTGTGCAGCGATGAACAATCCTTTTCTGTGTCATATTTTGTAGGCATGAACGGGAACGGGAAAAAAGATCCTCACTTGAGTACCTTCAGTGGTGTTCACTACAATTTCCAAGGTTACTGCAGCTACACACTGGTCAAGGACTGTCGGTCAGATACTCCCTCTTTCGACATATCTGCTGACTTCCGTGGGCGAGACAGCCCGACTGAACCCCCAACAAGAATGGTGGCGGTAACAACGAGACTAAGTAATGGCCACACCTACACGTTCCTGGATGACAATTCTATCTGGGTAAGTTTAAAAATAAGCCGATAAACATAACAAGGATTGTTTAAAGTCATGGCTCCATTCGAAAACAAGCTCGACGACTTGCATTTTTTTTTCATTTCAGGCGGCTTTCCAAAAAATATAAGCCTTATTGTTATTTTCATGTGATGTATTGAATTCTGTTTATTTGAATACTTGGAGATGAGGTAGTCTTGTAAAGCATAGCTGGTCCATCTTTGGACCTTCATGCTTCATTTTTCTCTATCGCCGATCTCTTTTCCACAATAAGAGCAGAAACGGTTGATGCAATTTTTTTTAAGTATTGTAAGTACTGACCAGAAACAACTCTCCTAATTTGACGTATGTATACCCTTCCTAGAAATGTCCTTTGCGATTTTACTGGTCTTAATATTTCCGGACGTTGTATGCTCATTACAGAGCTGTTACGATTAAGTACATTAAGAATTGTGCTGTCAAGCTTGGCAAAACCTATCCGACTGTATCATATGGAAATTGTACACTTTCAAGCATATCACATACTACTGCTACGGGAAATAACATTGTACAATCCTGAAACTGCACTCGATCATCCATAATCATGCCTCTTCTTCTTCCAATGAATATTCGGCGAGTCTCGCTGTTATCTTAATTCAGGGTCACAGAATAAACTCCTTTAACTTTATGACTGTCTCGCAGAATAAAAGTTCAAATCTTTCAAACCAGACTTCAAAATTGCTGAAAGTGAAAATTTGGCTTGTGGTATTCCTCAATATTTGTCAAAGAAACTCTGGAGTCTAATAACAATAGCTCCTGTGGTTTTTACCTGCGAAAAAAGAAAAATCACTCCAAGACAGTTTGTGCAAATTTGCTGATATGCCTTGAGCTTTGGTTTTATGGGTCATGGCATCAACCATGGGCGAGTAAAATTATTTCAGAACTATATTCATATTACGAGGTAAACTCTGGTCCATCTTCATCATGTTAGTTTTGATAAGCTGATATACTTCCCAATTTTTTAGTCTAGTGACGTATTTTAAATTAATCGAAGTGTGTTTATTTTTTGCAAAACCGTATTCCTTAAAATGTAGTTTTCCAATAACAGTCCCTGTATCAACCACAACAATAACAATAGTAACAACAACAACTATGAAAATCAGGTAGGACCTAACAAAAATTTGACAAACTTCACTTTTTAGGTTGACGGACATCTGTTATTAGACCGTTCTCTAGACCTCCGTGACAACATCGGGTATGTCCACGCTAAGGATGACAGCGTTCTATTAGAACTCCATCACAGTGGGCTATCTCTTCTGTGGACCGGAAAATACCACGAGGCTTCTGTAACCGTTGGTAACGATGAGTTCATGGGCAAACTGTGTGGAATGTTTGGCAATGGTGACCCAGAGAGAGGTCAGGACTTGGTGAAGTCAAACGGGATGAGAACGACCAACGTCACCGAGTTTGCAGAGAGTTGGGTCATCCCAGGAAGGTTTGTCATGTACTCCACCTATCTCAGAGTTTGATATTAAAGCCCCACTAGCTGTATCTTTTAGCATTGTTTTTATTATTTTACTTTCAAGCTATAATAAGTTTGTTAGAATGTACTAATTTAGGTGTGTGTATGCACTTATTGTTAACGACCCTCTGAGACTATCATGCAATTTTGAACAAGATAAAGATTACACTGTAATTAAATGTTTGTCCAAACATTAAATCTGAACCCATGCGGAAAAGCAAAAACCGTGGATACTGTGCATATCTGCACTGAAATCTTCACATAAACTGCACAGAGTAGTCCAATGTAATGCATAGGAGTGAATTTTTACAACTGTGACATTGTCTGTTCTGTTTCCCTTGCAATATTACCAATTTTTGAAAATGTTTGGAAATCAAAATGACCGTTAAAATTTGAATATGCTTGTCAAGTGTTTCACAAAGGAAGGTTCCTACCGCGGCAAAAGCCCACATTCCCTCAGAGGGTAGAATTCAGAGAAACCAGCAGAGAATAGGAATATACTTTGAGGTCAACAAATTTCAAGAGTTACAGCTAGTGGGGCTTTAAACTCCCACAGCCCTTGGTTCGCTCTATGCAGCGTCTCATATTTTACCAACACTTCTGCCCTAAACAGTCGGGCCAGGCATAACCATTGTACCAAACGTGTGTGAAACCCTCCTTGACTACGCTTGCTTGCTGAGCCAGATCGCATTTTAGCTCTAAATCAGGGCAGTTGGAGCATAGAGCGTAAGCGAGCGACCGTGATATTTTAGATCTATATAGCATCGTCCCTTCACCCACTGTATGTTAAAATTCATCAAACATGAGACTTTAGTGGATGGAAGTGTCAAGGCTTAATTGTCCTTTGAAATTTCACTGTCGATATAAGTCGACCATTTCTTGCGTATGAGGTTATGCCTAAAGGTATACGCCATATTTTTTGTACCTGAGAACGAGCGTACCGGTACATAAACCGTCTTATTTGCAACGATGCAATGGCTGCTTTAAAGGTATATGGTCACTGTAAATTTGCATATTCCATACATGGCAAAGAGGCGGGGCTTAGCGTACTACCCCATAACACCAGTAGCTGTCGGTCCTCCATATTTGATACGTCAAAGAACATGCAGACGACGCTGCTAAGTATGCTATGGCTGGTTGTGTGGAGGCGCCCTTTTCAAAAAGCGGCCACCCACGTAAAATCTGTGATTGGCTATTAAAAACAGGTGACCGTATACCTTTAAATATAATGTGTTACATTCCTGTACCTCCCTATTGAAGGAATAGAGAGATTATTCATTCATTACATCGGCTGTCGACCGTCCCACCACCATTATTGCAGAAAACCGGTTCCATCATGTCAGAGAAACGATTAATATCCCGTCAATTTTCCATGTCGTATATCGGTTGGCGGTCGACCACATATCAGGCAGTAGCCTTTGATAATTATAGGATACTACCCAATATCGCCTGTCCCTGTGTCACATGAGCATGACTGTCATTTGTAATGCGTCACCAACGAGACGAAGTCTCGTGTCTAACGCATCACAAATGACAGTAATGACACGAATACTGGATGCGAGGCAAGGAACTGGCGACATTAGGTAATGACCGATTTATCGTATAACCATGCCCAGAATTTCACAAATGATAGGAAAACCTTAAATTTTGAGGCTTTTCTTTTACTAGTATTCCGCCATGCGCATAATTACGGAACTACTAGTGTAAAGTATACATAAAGTATATGACCTAGTTTTTAAAGAATTCAACAACACTCTCAATATCCTGCGTATCTCAGTGAACACCTTAAGAAAAGATACCGCGACTCAAAAATAGTTGCACCTCAAGAACGTCTTTTATACAATCTTTCCTCTGCCTAAATCTCTCCGATTTCGATCGCACTCGATCGTCAACACATCGTAGGGAGTGGAGAGAGGCGGCTATTTTATTTGCTTACACTTAGAGTTGCCATTTCAAGAGACGCCGCTGGCGCGACATCGCTGTCGCTCCATGTGCTTAAGACCTGTTCAGAGGTAGACTGCTATTCGAACGGTAGAATGTATCCTTGAGCTTGTCTAAAAAATACAATAACTTTGATTGAATAACCATGGAGTAACATCATAAGATTCAACGTAGTTATTCCGAAATGTCCTTTCCTCGAAGCCCTTGAAACTTTTGTGTCGGCAACATCACATTGAACTAGGAGGCCGTTAAGTTTATATCCTTTGTTTACTTTCGAATTCCAAACGTAGTTCGGGATCACTCAAAAACTGATGACGTTTATCGTGCGTATCTCGACGTTTACTGTGAAATATCACTGTTGATATTTTACGGTGAACGTCACAAGGACTGAGCAATTGGTCATGGGTATAAGATAAAATGACTCATCAATAAATGTTGCTGTCACTGTGAGATGACATTGGTGTTATCTTCTTTTTGTTAAATCTCTCGCACTTCATTGTATCTTTCAGTTGTCCTAACTAGGAAGAAGCATACAAACGTTAGCAAAATGACAAGAGGAGACATTACGCCGTCTGTCATTTAGAAATCAATTTCCATTACTTTGTCTGCCACATGGAAAAAATCTGCTCCTATTTTCATTTTAACCTTGTGATCCGTATGTAAGACTAGGTAGCAAACCTTTTCTTTACTCTCTATATGTTCAAAAGACTTTCCTCAATTTCCTTTCCATGAAAACGTTCTTTTTCTTTTCGAAAATGGTAACCAGTTCTATTGTATAGGGTTATTTAACATGGGAATAAAGAAATTAATATATATACTGTATGGACTGATTTAATTGTGATGAAGTAGATGATTAATTGGTGATTGTATTTGATTGGTAGCTGTGCTGGTAAAGAATGTTTGATTCTTTCAATTACAATGAACTTGGTTTGGAACTTATTGCATCAAACGATCATATGCAGGGCATGTGATAAGGATGTGTATGTGCACTGGGATTTTATTTAACAAAATCGTGTCGTCTGAAAGATTTTCTAAAATTGTTTACACAGAACTTGAATAAACGACGTCTCTGGGAGGGAAATGTATGATAACTGTAGGTCGCCATCAGCGTTGGTCTGATCATATGTGGTTTTACAACAGGCAGACTTTCAGCTTGCGGCTCTGTGAGGTTACATTATTCACATTTCCAGTACACCCTGACTGCACCAATGCCGCAACATGCCTGAGATAAATACAGCCTCAAGATCGCGATCTCTCTCTCTCTCTCTCTCTTCTCTCTCTCTCTCTCTCTCGCTCTCTCTCGCGCGCGCGCTCTCTCTCTCTACATGCTCATTTAAATGTAACTTATTAGTTATTTATCGAGTTGGTAATATAGATAATGGTATTTAGTTGAAAACATGTCTAAAAAAGAAGGTAGAGTTAAATTAAAATAAAATAAAATAAGATCACTATTCATCTTTTGCATATGTAGAAGGGATTTTGAAAACAAACAAAGTTAATTACAGTTAGCGTCTAGTCGAGGAAATTCTTACCGTATATATCTGACACAGATTGAAAGTATCAGTTGAAAATTATTGCAAGTGATAATTTTTTACCACTTGTATGAGGGCGCTGTGGGCAATTTACATATTGACAAGTAATTTTAAATGACACAGTCCCCACCTCTAATTTAGGTGATTTGACTAGATGTAACTGAATCTTAGTCAAAATATCGCACCAATTAGAATGTGTTACTGTTATAGTACCTTGACATTGTGACAAATTCAAATGAAATTTGGGTTGATATCTTTACTTGATGGCTCCAGCCTGACGAAAAAGGCTAAACAATAAAAATGGCCGTCAGGTAGCCATGTTTGATCATATCACCTATACAATTACAGTTAATGAAAGCATTATGATCTACACTGATACCTCAACTCACATTCCCAAAGGTACAAAAACAGCAAATGATTGAGCTACCTAGGCATGCCTGAGCACTACCTCAACACTGATAAAAAGTAAAACAAAATTGCCACCCAGCATACACATTTTACGATGTTGCAAAATATGATCACATGCAGGTGCATGTTATAGTACTCTGTCCTTAAGCTAAGTTTGAATGGAATACGTCCAGTCATGTCTGGGTAGTGACTCGGGGGACAAATGCAAAAAATGGCCACAAGGCTGGCATATTGACTTATAATTAAAGATAAACTGACATGCATCTGAATGTCATAATAATATGTATTTTTGCCGAGGATGATTGAAACCAGTCAAATGACCAATACAAATTAAAACAAAGTAGCCATCAATTGCCCATATTGGAATTTATCGCAAAATAAATGGAAAACATTAATCGAGAATAGAGTATTGCCTTTTCGCAAACTTTGAATGTAATCAGTCATGGTGTATGGAAATTATAGCTTAATGCGCAAATGGCTTCCTATTGGATAAGATTGCAAACTAAATCGACATAATGTGCATGCCATAGAGTGTTGTCATGAGTGCATGACTTTGTCATGCAGAGACTAATTAAAAGCACTGGTTTTATCAAAATCAATGCCTACTGTATTTATATATGGCCAGATAATAGAACTTATAAAAATGCAAATGAGCTTATAATCAGAATGCCATGCTTATCAGATTTAAAGCATAGATAGACCTAGGTATGATAAATAAATAGCAAAGGTTGGGTCAAAATCAGTGTAGGCAATATCAAAACATAGCCTTATAACAGAAATTCATCACAAATGCAAATGAGCTAACAATCACAATGTCATTTTCATCAAAATTACAGTATTAGTGGGGCTAAATGTCATCAATAAATGGCAGAGGTTTGGTCCTTCAATATTGATATACGGCCTAATAACAGAAATTCATTAAATACACATGAGCTTTAAGTCAATGTGTCGTGCTTATCGAAATTACAGATTCAAAGCCCCACTAGCTGTATCTTTTAGCGTTATTTTTATTTGTACTTTCAAGTTAGAATAATTTTTGTCAGAATGTATTAATTTAGGTTTGTGTATACACTTATTATTAACTTGGGCTGGGAATGTATATGGAATTTTTAACAAGATAAAGATTATACTGCGATTTCATGGTAGCCCCTTGCAGAAAAGCAAAAATCAATGGATACTGTGCATATCTGAAATGAAATCTACACATAAACTGTACACGTAATGCAAAAGGGTGAATGTTTTTAACTGTGACATTGTCTGTTATGTTTCCTTTGTAATATTACCGATTTTTGAAAATGGCGGGAAGTCAAAATGACCGTTAAAATTTGAATTTACTTGCCAAATGCTTCACAAAGGAATGGTTTTCTAATGCAGTAAAAGCCCACATCCCTTCAGAGGGTTGGATTCAGAGAAAGCCAGGAGGAAATAGGAAGAAATTTTGATGTCAACAAATTTCTAAAGTTACAACTAGTGGGGCTTTAAGTTAACGTAAGTATGAATAATAAATAGTAGAGATTTTGTGTAAACGAGTGCTTTCAGTGTTTAAGCGCAGTGGTCGTCGCGCTGCGCGTGCGTGATATTTTTGTTGATAAACATAAATTTTTGTAAACAAGTCTTCTCAACTTCAATCGGAGTGAGATGGGAGCAGTCCCCCACTTTGTTAAGGCCTTTGTAAGACTCAACATCATGCAATAGTAAAATATTAAGATCGGAAACGAACTTCAGTGGTGTATTTCTATCTATAAACTCGTGTAGAGATACGAACATTGGGACACTACACTCAGCACATTATGTCGCTGAGTTTACTGCACGCAGACACAGTGAACAAAAAGCTTTGATCGCGCGCGATCACGCTGGTTGTACACAATGCTATGTACAGTACAGTGAAAATACATAACTAAAATGATCAACATTGCCTATATATGTAGACCAGCAACAAGCACAATGCCTAACACAAAAACCAGATATGAACTGAATATGCTCACGTGTTTTACAACAGGTTCATTAATAGTAGTACGCTTCACAGAACAATGAGATATATGTTATCACTATATGTAGCAGGTTTTTTTGAAAACTTCGCACAGTACTCTCAGAGTTTAATCACTAATTACAAAACTTTATTTAATATGCGAATGAGCTGTCAATTAACTTGACACTGCTCAATGCTTTATGGGACAATTAGATATCCATCAGATCAACATTTGTAGCACGTTTTATTCAATTTAATGCTGTAATTTTAGAGTAATATCACTTATTACAAAGTTCATTAAATACGCAAATAAACCCTACATTAACTTGACACTGTTCAATGATTCATAGCACAATTAAATATTTATCAAGTCAATATCTGTAGCACGTTTCACCAAATTTTAGTGCCGAAATTTCAGAGTATATACCTATTTACAAAGTTTATTAAATATGCAAATGAACCCTTTATTAATTTTATACTACTAAATGCTTTACAACACAGTTAGATATCTGTCGTATCAGTATGTGCAGCAGTGTTCACTACATTTGATGCAGTTATTTCGGAGTTATATGACTAATTATAAGACTTCATGGAATATGCAAATGAGCTAATTATTAACTTGACACTGCTCAATGCTTCTCAGTACAATTGGATATTTATCAGATCAACATCTGTAGCAAGTTTCATCAAATTTGATGCTGTAATTTTGGAGAAAAATCACTAATTACAAAGTTCATTAAATATGCAAATGAACCCTTAATTAACTTCACACAACTAAATGCTCTACACCACAATTAGATATCTGTCGGATCAGTATCTGCAGCAGGTTTCAGCACATTTGGTGCAGTTATTTTGGAGTTATACCACTAATTACTGAACTTCATAAAATATGCAAATGACCTATTTGTTAACTTGACACTGCCAAATGCTTCTCAGTACAATTATATATTTATCAAAACAATATCTGTACCCAATTTCACTGACTTGGGTGCTGTAATTTCAGAGTTATATACCTTATTACAAAGTTCATTAAATATGCAAATGAACCCTTAATTAATTCTACACTACTAAATGCTTTACACTACAGTTAGATATCAGTCGGCTCAGTATCTGCAGCAAATTTCATCACATTTGGTGTAGTTATATCGGAGTTATGTGACTAATTACAAACCTTCATAAAATATGCAAATGAGCTATTTATTAACTTTACACTGCCTAATGCTTCTAACTATAATTAGATATATATTAGATCAATATTTGTTGCAAGTATCATCAAGTTTGGTGCTGGAATTTCAGAGTTATCTCACTAATAACAAAAGTTCATTAAATATTCAAATGAGAAGATAATTGACATGACACTCACAGTACCATCATAATGTTCTTAGATTGTCATCTCTGCAAAGTTTCATGAAATTTTGTGCAGTATTTCTTGATATATGTCTACACTGTCATTACCGTCTCCATAGGGAAACCATTGTATGGAAAAATTCGATATTGCATAACTTCATTAATATGCAAGCCACACTAAAATCTAATCAGTTCTTGCAAGTACCACATGGTACCTGTGTACCAAATCTGACTTGAATCTGTTCAGGCGTTTTTGAGTAATCGTGTAAACAGACAGACAGACAGACACACACACACACACTAACACACACACACACACACACACGGACAGACAGACAGACATCGCTATGACAATAGCCCACGTGTTTACACACGTGAGCTAATTACACTCAAGACCATGATCGGCAAGCCAGAGCAGGACACGTGAGATGTTGTTAGGAGACGGTCACCGCGTTGACGTACACGGATATAGCTAGAGAATCCGGTCCCACAACGTACCGGCCTGCTACGACTTGGCCCACAACCAACTGTTGATCACCATGTCTTACTTCTCCTAGTAGTCCGGCAGCCAAATCCACTTTTTGTCCTGAACCTTGTGTTAGGGTCTTAAGTTTTTTTAAACCGGATTTTGCTAGTCAAGATAACCAAAGTGAAAAAAATGGTTACTGGATCTCTGTCAGTATTGAGCAATTTTAGATAATTAGCATAAACAAAATGGCCGCCACATTATCACAAATTACCATTGTAAGCATTAGAAGTGCTTTATAATGTTAAAATTTGCTAGTAAAAGCACATTTCTATTAGTGCTTCAACTAAAATAAGGTTAGTAATCATAGATGAATAAATCTAAATATTAATTTGCATAAATTAACACAAAATTATCACAAATTACCATTGGAAGCAGTAGAAGTAGACTTTATATTGTTAAAGTCTGCTAGTAAAAGCACATTTCTATAAGTGCTTCAACTAATAAAAGGTTAGTAATCACAGATGAATAAATTTAAATGCTAATTTGCATAAATTAACACAAAATTATCACAAATTACCATTGGAAGCAGAAAAATTAGGCTTTATATTGTTAAAGTCTGCTTGTAAAATCACATTTCTATTAGTGCTTCAACTAAAAAAGGTTAGTAATCATAGATGAATAAATTTAAATACTAATTTGCATAAATTAACACATAAACCATATTTTATAGGAAAGCTTGAACTGTACAAAAGTAGATTATAAACAATGCTACAATGACTGCTAAATGACATGGTGCGGCAAAGGGGGATGCAGCTCCACACACCATACTATTTTTGCGGATATTCAGTGTTTTCCTATCTTACTCGTAATATGTTTCATATTTTCGTCTTCTATAATTTTGGACACAGTGTTGGGACACTATAGTCTACAACGAGGTAAAAGTAGGCTCCGTGTTTCATACACCTCTCTCAACATTATACACGTGCCCGAACACAAATATAACCGGTCCAATAACTGGCAAATGAAAATACCAAAACAGTCTTACAAGGAATACAATCTCTAACAGAAAGAGACCAAATACAACAAGCAAAGAAGCTCCTCGGACGTTTCGAAGAAGAAGTCAAATAACAACTTACACATTAACTCAAAATATAAGTTGTTACGTACAAAAAACTACTTCCCCAAACCAAACCAAAAGGCTCTTTTTCAGGGCCACCAAATTTTTCAGCCAAAGAACTACCATTGAAATACAATGGCCAGGCCATCATATTCAAAATACTCACAGAGAAAATTTAACAGATTGAGGAAATCTTCTCTGATAATGGAAGCAAAAGAAAAGAATTAATTAAAGAAACAAACAAAAACAAGACACACACAGGCGTACTAAATATAAATCTCTAAGAACTCTAAATGTATTAAAATATCTCTCGGAATATGAGCAGCATGATTGGAACTAATTTAGGATAACTGGATTTTCATATTTTGCGAATTTCTGAAAAGTGTTCGGTGCCATATAACTGAATGTTGCAGTATCACAAATTACTTATAAAAACAAGTGTGTAATATAAAAGAAAAGCAGATTAGATTACATTTGAAGATTAAATCGACATTACGTCACCATCCAATTATCCCAAATTAGTTCCAATTGTGTTAAACTATTAACTCCTGAAATAACATTGAATAGAGGCTTAAAATTTATCCCTGGAAAATTCCGAAATTCATTTCAATACAACCAAATCTAACATAACATAGGCAGAAAAAATGCCATTAAAACACTATCAAATTGAACCATAAAATTACCATAAAACCATTAGATAATGGCAGGGGAAATTGAATAGCAATATCAAATTAAACAGATTATATTGACGAAAGTCACAGACTTTTAAGCCAAAAGAGATTACGATACAAAAGTGCATGTAAATGACAGCGACAACACAACCAGAAAAATACACGGACATGTACTAAAATAGACAAATGATACGTTCAAATATCATGATCCTTTGAATACACATAATATGCACACCAACGCAGTATCCACTCCAAAAATTCAAAAAAGTCACCAGCATCAGCAAATTCATTTGTCGTCACGGTCCAAATTATTTATGGCTGCTCTAGCCCAACACACAAAATATCGGAATACATAAGATAGACTATTTCTTAAAACTGATTATACAAAACCAGCCAATGTACATTAAAGATACAACGGACTTTACCAACAAACTAAGCAAGATAACAATACAACATAATGCATTACTCCACAAACTGAAGCAAGCTGTCACAACGCACTTGATTCAGTATCAACTATCAATTACAGCTGTAAAATATAAAGAAAAGATCGAAGCGTTCCACTAAAGAATTACTAACAATAATTCTGCAACATAACACGGTTGAATTTAACAGAAACGTCTTCCAACAGATTTGTGGCTGTAGCCTGGGTTCACCAGTTTCGCCGCAAATCGCTGATACAACATTCTACAACCTTGAAACTGAGGTCATTAAACTACACAGAAGCAGATTTTCCTTTTGGAAACGATTCAGAGATGATGTTTTCATGATCTATGCGGGAACAGAAACTGAGCTGAATGTGAATTTATGGCTAACATCAATAAGTTACACTGAACTTTCAAATTTACAATAGAGTATTCTCCTCAAAGTGTCATTAATGATTTACAAAGTCAACGATACAATAAAGGGAGAACTCTCGACACAAAAACTCACACCAAAATAACAGACCATTTCAATATCTAGCCAGAAACTCGTTCGACCCAAAAAGGTATTTTTAATGGTTTAATTAAGGTAAATTGCTGAGATATGCCCGTGTAACAATATATAATAATAACCAAGACTATGACAAGACAGTTGAATTTACGACAAAAACAAAAAACAAAACAAAAACAAGGTTGTAAGACCACAGAAATCGCACAATCAGAAAAAGGAAGTTTGGCACACAAAGTGCGAATCGTACCTCAAACTAGGGAAAATCAATAATAACAAAACTAATATACATAAGCAACCAAATACAGTCCACAAATTAGAATAAACGATATAAAAGCACTAACAATGAAATAAAAATAATTGAAAGCGATGAACGTCTTCACTTTTTGTTCCCTGAAAAACCAATCATAGCATGCAAGCGAAACAAAACTTAAAAGATGAATTACTTGTAGTAAGAGCCAAAATCAACGCAAAGGATCAACGAAAAGGAGAAAAAAACAAACAAATAAAACACATTTAGTAAAGAGCAAAAAAGTTCAACAACATCCAAAGGAAAACAGGCCGTACACAGACAATACAAATATACAATCTCACACTAGATTGGATTCAGATCCAAATATATCAATAATAGTTTCGTTCCTAAATGAACAAATGTAAATCTAGAGGTCATACACGAACAAAATAAGAATAACAATATTAAGAGACTGAAGAAGAACTCACATTTAAGAGTTTCGAAATGCATGTTGAAACGGATCACAAATGATTTTGACACTACAGACCGAGCGACGAATCGTCATAGTACATCCAAAAATAAATTAACCCCCCCCCCCAAAAAAAAATACACATATTAAGAGTAACATACGAAAAAACTGAACATCCTCAAAAATAGTATGGTGCGTTGAGCCGCCTTCCCCTTTTCACCTTTAGAGAACCCGAGTAACTTTGGAAATATCTTCTATAAGTCATTGTACTCCAAACCCATAGTATTTTTCTGATACACAAAGTGTGACTAATCATGGATTCAATGTGACGTCAGCAGATTCCATATCAACCTCGAAAGTAGTGTAAATCACAACGTTTTTTCTTAAATGTACATAAAATGCATTGATAGTCGAGCTAGGAAAAAGTTCCCACCTTACTTAATCATTGATTCGGGTTAGAAAATCACAACTCAGGTTGGTTTCAGCAAAGGCATAAAGATCATTAACTTACTTAGAAACATAACACAGGCTCTTGGCAGAGTGAAACACAATTACCAGAACACTGTCGGCATCAGTTTATATCTTTTTACAAGTAAACAGACAAGTACTCGAAAATGGGCGAAGGCTTAACTATTCGGCTGCTTACATGTCTGATTATGAACATTAAATTTGCAACAGAAAAAGAAGTTTATGTACGTGCAACTATTAAAACAGTGATGTGAAACCTACTGTGTTAAAATAACTGCACAAAGTACAGTAAATGATAATAATGTAGAGTTACGCTTAACAAAGAATTGTTTACAGCTGGCCGCCATCTTGAAATTATGCAAATTAGCATGTCATTCAAATAATATATGCCAACATTTATGTTAGCACCTGCTTGGTGATTGAACGAGAAAAACAAAGTTACAGTATGTATAAAGCCATTTGAGTCTTCTTTCTCATACAAAGTGCAATAAGCTGGCAGCCATTTTGATTATGCTAATTTTCTCAAATTGCTCAATGCTGACAGAGGGCCAGTAATTATATTTCTTTTTGTGGTGGTCTTGACAAATGAAATCAACCAAGAAAAAAACTTAAGACCACAAAGCAAGGTTTACCCCACTGGCTGCCGGACTATAGTATTACGTGGTAAGAAATAGTAAAATGACAGGAAACGATAAACAAAACGAGCGGGTTTTCGCGGCATTTGGCAGGGAAATTGCACGGCTACACCGTGCATAGACGTATCGAGAGATCCTGTGCCCCGGTCCTGTGCAAGGTCATGGCAGTGATCCAACCGCTAGCTGGTGTAGGCCTACCGGTGCTGGGCAAACTTCGTTGTTGTACCTCCTGATTGCCGGGTAGGTCTGAATCCTCCTTTCAAGTGAGATAACCCCCACATAACAAGAAGACCTATGAAAGGTCCTTCGCTTGACTTGATACCTGTACTCGGAATTCTCGTTTGCACCCCCAAACGGGGTAAACTTTGTAGTTGAGTTGGATTCTCCACAGCCGAGTGTAGCGCGTCATATACCTGGTTTGACACGGACGTTCATACAGAGCACGGAACGGAACAGATGCAGAGATGCTTCTTGCTGCAGCGGGCATTGCTCTGCGAGCTGTAGATTTCTGTAGTTTGGGTTGTTGTCTTTGTACTCCTGTCGGGCCTCTTGAAATGAAAGCTCTCGTCCTTGCTAGCGATGTCGAAAACTAGAGCCCGGTCGTTGACGGTTGATAGTCTGTTGGCGTATACATGCGTACGTCTAGCTCTATGGCTCGAGCGATAACAGTAGCCGAGCCCCATTCAACTGATTCAAGAAAATCATGAGCAAATGTGATCTCAATCCAGCGTGCAATCATTGTTCAATATTCAGCAGATATTTAACTTAGATTAATTGAACTTTTGTTGCGTGTTACATTTGGATAGTTGGTATGCTTGTGACAGATCAGCCGCCAATTTAAGAAGCGGCAATATCGCAAACGTTACAATCAACCAGTAACATGTGCGGCGTTCTTGGATTTGTTTACAACAGAGGGGGACCCCCTCAGGAGGATGCGCAGCGCGACGACCACTGCGCTTTAAGATATTTCATGCTTAGAGAAATTCATTAAATATGCAACTCAGCAAATATTAAGAATATAATTCTTATAAAACTTATACCGTAATTTGATCTATGTATGATTAACATACTAAAGAGGTCTTGTGAAATTATTTGCATCGAAGTTAGATTTATGTCCTAATGTACAATAATTCTTTTAATATGCCAATATGCAAGAATTATTTTAATATGCTAATGAGACCACCAAACCTTCAGAAGTAACACAATAGAACTATTTAAAGCCCCTGTACCTGTAAATTTTGGAATTTGTTCACCTGAAAAAGGCTTTCTATTTCTCTGATTTTCTGCAAATTCTACAAATTTAAAAGATATATTCTTTTACTACTGAAAAATTTGATAAGTAAATTTAAATTTGAACCGTTATTTTGATTTCCCGCCATTTTTAAAAACTGGTAATATTACAAAGGAAACAAAGCATATGATGTCCCAGTGAAAAACATTTAGCACTATGAGTTATATTGGACAACTCTGTTGTTTCCGTGAAGATACAGCGTTTTGCTTTTTTTGCATGAGGGCGCCATTTTATGTTTGGGCAAACGTATATTATTTATCATGCTCAAAATTGCACATGCAGTCCCTGTTGAGAGCTTATTACACTTCTAAAACACCCCTCGATGAGTAAATTTCCACGAACTTGTTTTAGTTTGGAAGTAAAATCACAAAAATAATGTTAAAAGATACAGCTATTGGACCTTTAAGTGCCTGCACAGTTACATCAAATTTTTTGTGATTCATGAGATATAGCTTATTATACAAAGTCCTTAATTATACGAGCGACAGTAATTATGCAGACGCCACCCACCACAATCTAAAGAGATCTAAATCTTTCCATGATTATAATATGTAGCAATTCACATGACATTATGATCGACATTTTTCAAGTTACACGTATAACAGGCGTAAGTAAATCGCACATGATGGCCGCCTGGCATATAGGATTGGATGACGAAATAAATTAACTTGCATTTGTATGCCATAGTACCTTGTCGTTATATAAAGTTTAAAACAAATTGGTCAAGGAAGGCGTGTCTGAGAAACGGCTTCGAATGGACGGAGGGATAGACGAACGGAACAAAATTCGTAATTCCCCGTCACGGTTTAAGACTTCGTCGGGCGGGGGCTAATAAGCTAGAGCGAACAATTAGCTTAGAATTTTGAGACCACCTGGTGACAATGCTCCCAACTTTGAAATCCCGACCAACTGTATATTTTTCTATGAATCATGTCATCCTATTTATTTTAACGATCTCCATAAGGGAAACGTCTTGAAGAGTGTACTGATCCCGATTAAAATGAATTGCAACTGGAGTATTTGCTTTTATTCAAATAGTGGATGAATGCTTTTTTCAATCTGAGGTGGTTGTGTTGAATTGACCCTTCATGACCCCAACTAGATTTTCAGAAGATCGCCCTCTATCTTTCTTGAGGCCCTCTGGCACAAAGGTCAAGAAACTTCTTGGTAAAACAATTAAAAGGTTAAAGATTAAATTACACCCAGACAGACACGTTTTTCCTCCACTGTCTTCTAGTAAGTAGACATGCCACGTGGATCTCACTAACACTCCAGCCAAAAGTAGGACTGTAGGCGCAACGATGTAAGTTGATTTCCTTTTATGACTTTCCAATTATTTAGAGGACCATTTTGAATGCAGTGCTTAGATATTTTGGTAGAATTTAGTTCTTTTATTCCGTTTACTTTGAACTTGATTTACCTCGACTCTCCGATGTAGACAATGAATGACCTTGTATTTTAATCTCTTTATTTACCCAGTTTTCACCGCTTCTTGAATAAATCTACTCTAAACTAAAGCAACTGAGGGTGGTCATTTCTTGGAGTGGTTGGCACTTAGCGGATACAAAAGTAACTGGACTCCGCCACAGTGAAAAATCGTCGCAAGTGAAACATCGTTGGAAGTGAAAACCAGCGAACCATTGGACAAGACACTGGCTCGATTGCACAGCTGACACTGGCAAGGTAGGCCAACTGTATGCACATATACAGCCGACTACAACTGACTCAAAGAAACTATAATGGATGAAAATAAAGTCGAAGGAGCTGAACAACCAGCCCACACAGAATCTCAAAATGAAAATCAAGGAGATATTTCTAAGGCAGAAAATACCACAGAACAAACAAAGGAAGGGGCGGTTCCCAGTGGGACCACAGGCAGCCGGATCATAAGCTTATTTTTGAGTTTTTCTCAGTTTTCTCTGTCACTGTCAGTCCCTCTCCTTTTCTTCGTGCTCTGACTGATCGTTGTATATAAAATAAATGACTATATAGCCTAACCTATAGCCTTTTGACTCTTTACTTATTTTACACCCATTACAAGGACGCTTATCTCTCATATACACATCTTGTAGTTAATTAGTCAACACAACTAATTATGCTAATCCGTGGACTTATCAAGGGTTGGTCAACATTGCAAAGATAGTAACCTTTCCTATCTTTCGCGATGTTGACTAACCCATAAAGTCCCTGATAAGTCCACGGATTAGCATAATTAGTCATGTTGACTATTAGTTACGAGATGTGTGTATATGAGAGATAAACGTCTTTGTAATGGGATGTAAAATAAATAAAGAGTGAAGAGGCTAGGTTAGGCTATAAAGTCATTTATTGTTATTTACTACGATCATTCGGAGCATGAAAAAAAGGAGAGGGACTGACAGTGACAGAGAAAACTGAGAAAAACTCAATAATAAGCTTATGATTGGGCTGCCTGTGGTGGGACGGCCACTGCTGAAGGTGGATCTGCTGCCCGAACTGAAGGGCGCCCTCTACAGGACAGTAGTAAAAACGAAAGAGGACTGCTCTATGCTACCTTGAACACTGAAAAGGCCCTGTCAAGCATTTGGAACCATACAAGGGGAGTTCTCATCGACCTTAGGGGGATGCAGGACCCAACAGAAAGCAAAATTGGTACAGCAGAGACACTTTCCAAGGAATATGAACAAACTTGGAACAAACTTCAGAGACTTTATCAACAAGACAAGACTCCAGAAGGTAAGGAGCAAGCAGAATTAACGGAAATAAGCTTCAATAGGAACATTGAACAAGCGAATGAATACATTAACGATGCAAAGACAAGGAGAGCTGAAAACAGCGCCCTAAACTTCAAATCACCATCCGAACGAGGATCTACACTAGGCAGCCTGCGTAGTTCACACAGAACCAGATCCTCAACATCCTCCAGAACAAACGCATTAAAGGCACAAGGCAAGGCACGCTCTGCAGCAAGAGAGGCAGAGTATATGAAGACAATTGCTCACCATCAAGCAAAAATCAAAGTTATCGAAGCTGAAATGAAAGCAGAAAAGGCAAGGATAGATGCAGAAACCCTCCAACAAGTAGCGGAAGAAAATTCCTTACCAGTACAGACACTTACTACACCAGGCCAGTTATCAAACGACCATGTATCACGTTACATTGCCATGAAAAGAGAAATGGCGCAAGATCCATTACCAGCACTGAACTTTACCGAGTTCGTACCCAAAGCACAAAACAAAGGCTTAGAATCATCATCTCTACTGATACAACCAGGACAGGGAACACCAAGAGAATCAGGTGAGACAGTTGCACCTACTTCAAATCAACAGACACCTTCAACAAGCCAGAACAACAACAACATGCAACCTCTGACGGAGATAGCCCAAATGATGGCCCGTCAACGTTTACCGCTACAACAACCAATAACATTTGGAGGCGACCCAACCATGTACATGTCATGGAAAAGATCATTCGAGGCCACTGTAACAACGGCCTGCATACAGACATCTGAGAAACTGGACTTCCTGCATAAATACACGCAGGGAGATCCGCAGAAAATCGTCGAAGACCATCTACAGCGATATGTAGATGACCCAGACGAGTCGTATAGAGAGGCTTGGATAGAACTAGAAGACAGATTCGGCAACCCTGCAGTCATAACCGCAGTAATCCTGGAAAGACTGAAGTCCTTCCCGAAAGTTAAACCAGACGAAAGCAAAAAGCTACTCGAACTATCAGACTTGTGCTCTAACACAGAGGCACACATGAGAAAACTCCCTGACCTTTCGTCCCTCAATACACCACAGGGACTAATGCCCGTCATGGAGAAATTACCAAGATTCGTCCTCAACAAGTGGAGAGATAACGTGGCATCATACAAACGACGCCACAAAACATTTCCTCCATTCAAGTTCTTCAAAGACTTCCTGAAAGACACAGCGAAAGCAGCATGCGATCCTGATATTCCAAGACCAGACGACACACACCCTGGAACAAGTAAGTCAAAATCCAGTCAACATACGAAGACCAGAGCGCGTGTACACGCAACGAAATCATCAAATGAAGAAAAACAATGTCTCTTCCACGAGGCTACAGGACATGACCTGAAAGATTGCAAAGCATTTGCAAAGCAACCAGTTGCTGACAGAATTGAACTGTGTAAGAAGAAAGGCTTGTGCTTTAAATGCACTGAGAAACATCTCGCCAAAGACTGCACATCGACCATCTAATGCGCTATATGCAAGAGCAAGAAACACATCACCTGTCTCCACGCTATACCCGGTGACAGATCTAAGCAGAAAGCAACCGAAACCAAACCAGATGATAAAGAAAAGGAAACCCAAGAAGCTACAACAAAATGCACCAGACTCACGAAATGCCCAGCCGGACGTTCGTGTGGGAAGATAGTCCTCGCAAAGGTGTATACACAAGACCGACCAGCAGACTACATAGATACGTAGTCCTAGACGACCAGTCCAACGCCTGTATGGTCGACAGCCACCTCTTCGACGCACTGAAGATACACGGCCCAGACCTTGAATACGAACTGTCAACATGCAGCGGCAAAGGAGAACTCAGAAAGGGACGACGTAGCAACCGCGTCATCATAGAATCACATGACGGAAAGAAAAAATTCTCTCTTCCCGTCCTGCTAGAAAACGACAACATACCGAGCGACAAGAACGAAATACCCACACCAGACATCTGCAAGGCCTTCAAACATCTGAAGCCCATCATCGATTACATTCCAGAACCAAAAAAGAACGTCAGAATTCATCTCCTCATCGGCAGAAACTGCCCAGATACACTGAAAGTCAGAGAAACAAGGAACGGACCTGTAAACTCCCCTTGGGCTCAACGCATCGACCTAGGGTGGACAATTTCAGGTGAACTGTGCCTAGAGTCAGCAAGAGGTGTAATCCGCACTGAACAGTACACCGTACGACTGCAACCCTCAACAGCTACGATGAATCAGCGCTCGAATGTAATCATCACATTCACATCAAAGACATAATAAGCCAGAAACCCGTCAACTTCGGCACCACCGTCTTCAAGCGGACACCTTATGACGAACAAAAGGCACCCTATATTGAAGACAAGCAATTCCTGGACATCATGCAACGAGAAGTCCATGTAAACGAGGAAGGCAATCTAGAACTTCCTCTCCCCTTCAGGCAAGATCCGAAGAAATTACCGAACAACAGACAATCAGCTCTGAACCGATTCTACAATCTACAGGATCAGCTTCAGCGTAAACCTCAAATGATGGAAGAATACTTTCAGTTTATGAAGAAAATAATGGAACGTGACCACGCAAGTTCCGTTCCAGAAAATGAAATAGATGCTGACAACGCATGGTACCTACCACACTTCAGTGTCTACCATCCCAAGAAACAGCAGATCAGAGTAGTATTCGACTCCAGAGCAAAGTACAACGGAGTCTCCTTGAACGACACATTGCTTCAGGGACCTGACCAAATGAACAGCCTCCTCGGTATCCTGCTACAATTCCGACGCGAGCAGACAGCAGTAATGGGCGACGTAGAACAAATGTTTCACAGCTTCCACGTCAACAAAGAACACAGAGACTATCTGCGCTTCTTTTGGTTTAAAGACAACGACTCCACGAAACCAGTAATTCAGTACAGAATGAACGTAGACCTGTTCGGCAATGTCTCCTCACCAGCCATTGCTACCTTCGGACTGAGAAAGATGGCTGAAGACGGCGTATCTACATATGGAGAAGACGTGAAAGAGTTCATTGACAAGAACTTTTACGTCGACGACGGACTAACCTCAGCACCAGATGCAAAGAAAGCTATCAGTCTCGTCAATAGAACAACCCTTACGGAAAACCTATGTCCACAGTAGATGAGAGTAGATCTACGGACCGTCTGCAGTAGACTTTATGTAGATCTACATCAGGGTTTTGTGGATGAACAGCCACAGCAGTTTGTCTACATGAAGCTTTGTCTACAGATATTGTCCACACCAGACATGACTATGTCTACATTTCGCACTAACTTCGTCTGCGCTTGATCTACACTGATCTACCATCCAATCTAAGGGAGTTTCATCTACAAAATTCACTTAGGCAAACAAAGACTCATCCACTTCTACTTCAAAAATCACCATCTTGTCTACATTTAATCTAATGTACTGTTTCTTGCTGTATACTATGTCCAACAATTCAATCCCTTCAAATTCTATGATTGGCAAACTGCAGGCTCCATGCAAGAAGGCATCAGTAAAAGACAAGACATTTTACCTTACATTTGAATATATACTGTACAACAAGAGAGAAGAAATTAGTGAATTAATTTTCTTTTCATCCTAAGGCACTCCTGTTTAACTCGAGGAACACAAATGCAAAGTATCACAGGGATCAAACTACAATTTTGTGGCAGATTATCCAGTAATTAATTTTTGAAAAAGTGACTTTAAAGTGAATCTAATAAAAAAATCAATGTTTTCATTGATACTTTCTTCAGATGGGTTAATACAGTAGCATCTATCCACGGGCTGGACCCTGATCTAATTTGTAAGTTTTGTTTTTGGAGTTATGTGACTAATTACAAAACTTCATAAATATGCAAGTGAGCTATTTGTTAACTAATAACTTTATTTCCTCGGCTTCATATCCAACAAACAATCAAACGAACCTGTTTGATATCCCAGCAGCTTTTAATTGTAAAAAATAAAATCAAAACTATCCTCGTATAAAACTTTCTGAGTATCATTGAGTCACTTCTGAATCGTGTGAAAATCAGCAGCCACGGCCCTATCTCTCAGTCAACTTACAAATAATTGTATTGACATTGTTATCATTGCCACATACGTAACAGATAAGACTACAGTACAGTGTTATTTTGGCAATGGCATTTCAGTACACATAATAACACGAGTCAGCTTTAAAATTACCAGTACTGCTTTAAGTAATTTCTTCACCTGAGCGACGTATTTTCTTGCATTTTCATGGAGAGTTCGCGCATGGACTGATCTCCCCAACACCTTTCAGCCTCCACCTCTTGCTCTTTTAGAGCAAATGACCTTGTAGCTGGCTTCGATTTCCGGGTCAACTGTGAGAGTTGACCTTATGCGCATGCGCAATCAGAAGGCGCCATGTTTTCAACGGTTCAGCATATCAATGCATATCGGAGAGAGGAGCCAGCCTGCTCACCATTCGTACTTCAACAAATCTTATTTTTCAAGCACATTTTCGTCATCTGTACACCTTGGAAACAATGTGACATCAATTCTGATATGCATAGAAAGTGTTCCGATCGAGAATTACATCGGGTTGAGACATAGGTTGGCATCGATAACTTGACGATGGCAGTGCCTCTACACTGCCAGTATGTACAGCTGTACTGGTACTGCGGTAATGCAACTTGTAAGGTAGGCCCGTGAGGTAGGGAAGGTTTGTTGATCGCCTGTTTTAATACCACGACCATATGAATTTTGATTGTGTAACATGTAGAATATTTCAGTTCTAAATTTTTTAATAAAGCGTCGTTGAATGTACTGAAATGCTTTGTATGCAGTTTGTTCTGTTAATCATGTAATGATGTATGTACAGTTGAGAAAGATTTGAAAAATTTGAGTAGGCCTAAGCATGCACGATGTTCTACATTCTATTTCGACCTGAATACCACTCATGATCGGTCATTGAATGATTGATTTTTCCAGCGTGAGATATCTCATGTTATGCAAACGTCCATTGATACCATGGTGCTCAGTGAAGTTGCCAGCAAATTACATCAAGAGGATGTTGTTGTGATATGCAATATTGTGATACTCATCATGAACTGCAGCCCTAGCCTGTGCTACACCATGGCCATCGGTCAATTTTTAAAGTCTAAAAATTGATTGACATGTTAACATACATTTTCATTTTCAACACTTTTGCAAGATCTCCATGCCTCACTAATTTCTTGTTCTTTGTCTAAGCTACATCTTATACGTAATTTATTCCATCTACATCTTGTCTGCCTTTCATCTACATTTTATCTACTCTCTAAACTATCACCTGATGATTAATATGCACAAAAGTAGACGAAGCAATAGATCTACATCTTGTCTACATTTCATCTACCTGAGATCTAAATTTCGTCTAATTTTTCATCCACATTTTGTCTACATTTCATCTACTCTCTGAACTATGACCTCATTAGTATGCACAAAAGTAGATGAAGCAGTTCATCTACTGCCCAATTAAAATAAAGTCTACTGTAGATCTAATGTGGACTAGATGTAGATCTCAATTTTCCGTAAGGGAAGAGACTTACTAGCGACCAGAAACGTTAACTTCCACAAGATCGTTTCTAATGACGAAGAAGTCATGACAGCACTTCCAAACGAAGTACGAGCCAAAGATCTACAGAGTTTGGATTTCAACCAAGACACCTTACCAACACAGAGATCATTAGGGGTCAAGTGGTCTCTAGAGGCGGACGCATTCACATTCGAAGTAGACTTGAAGGAGAAGCCATTCTCACGGCGGGGAGTACTGGCGATCGTCAACTCAATATACGATCCACTCGGTATACTCACACCAGTTTCCATAGAAGGAAAACTTATACTACGAGGCCTCATGACAGAAACTAAAGGACGCAACTCATCAAACCTTGGATGGGATGAAACACTACCAGAGAAACACTTGCCCAGATGGACGCGCTGGCGCAACAACCTCAACTACATCACAAAGATACAGCTACAGCGATGCTACACTCCACCCACCTTCGGACCCATAAAGAAAACAGAGCGTCACATTTTCTCTGACGCCAGCAATGAAGCCATAGGTACCGTAGCGTACCTGCGGTTGACCAACCATGAAGACAAAGTCAACGTATCATTCATACTTGGCAAAGCAAAGGTAAACCCGACTCATGCAGTCTCCATACCTCGCCTAGAATTATGTGCAGCCGTCCTAGCGACAGAACTCGCACAGAAGATCACATCAGAAATCGGCCTGAACATCGACAACGTCATATATCACACGGACAGCGATATCGTCCTTGGATATATAAACAAAAGCTCAAAACGTTTCCACGTATACGTAGCGAACAGAGTAGAAAAGATACACAACTATCATCACCACACCAGTGGCGACATGTGTCTACACACGAAAATCCAGCTGATATCGCATCACGCAGAATACCAGCCCCAAAACTCAACTCAACTATCTGGCTATCAGGACCAGCATTCCTGTGGCAGCGAGACGAGCAAGAAAAAGACAACCATGAAGAAACAGAACACAAATACACAGTAAGTGACGAAGACCCTGAGGTCCGCAAACAACTTGCTGTCCATAACACATCAACGAAGGAAGTAGAACAAGACGACTTAGGTGCTCACCGATTTCAACGATTCTCATCATGGAGATCCTTGAAGAGAAGTATTGCCAACTTAATAGGCAAAATCAGACAAAGAAAATTACCAGAAAAGACAGACAAAAAAGAAGAAGAGAAGTCTCCAGAAGAACTGAAAATTGAGATGATGGCACAAGCAGAAACCATCATCCTACGCTCAGTACAGAAAAGTGTGTTTCATAAAGAATATGAGATACTATCTGCAGCAAAGTCAGCAGGCACTGACAACAACAAACTACAGAAACGGAACCCCATCAGCCGGATGAACCCATTCATCGATGAAAAAGGACTCATCCGCATTGGAGGAAGACTTCGTCAATCTGACATCGACCTCTGCGGCCGACACCCCATCATCCTCCCACAGGACAACCACATTTCACGACTTATCATCGATCATGTACATCGACAAGTACAACATCAAGGCAGACAACTCACCCTATCAAACGTCAGAGCTAATGACTATTGGATCATGGGTGTACATGACATGGTAAGAAGCATACTACACAAATGTGCGATATGTAGAAGACTGAGAGCAAAACCACTCACTCAACTCATGGCCGACCTACCGTCGGACAGAACAGAGAAAACCCCACCATTCACCAACGTCGGAATGGACGTATTCGGCCCCTGGACTATAGCTTCCCGCAAAACAGAGCCGGTACGTCTGAAGCAAAGAGATGGGCAGTTATCTTTGTCTGTCTCTACACTACAGCAGTACACATAAAAGTAATAGACTCCAGTGACACTTCATCCTTCATCAACGCCCTACGTCGCTTCATAGCTATACGAGGCAACATCAAGAAACTCAGATGTGACCAGAGCACCAACTTCATCGGCGCAAAGAACGAACTTCAGGCAGCAGCCAAAGAGCTGGATCAAGACCGCATCAAGAAATTCCTTACAACAAGAGACTGTGAGTGGATTTTCAACCCACCTCACGCATCCCACTTCGGCGGTATATGGGAACGACAAATTGGTACCATCAGACGCGTTCTTGACTCCATGCACTATCAACTAGGCAAGCAACAATACACACATGACTTGCTGACAACTCTCATGGCAGAAGCCAGCGCCATCGTCAACTCCAGACCTATAACAACTGTATCATCAGATGCAAACGATCCTCAAGCTCTCACCCCAAACATGCTACTCACCATGAAGACTCAATCACCGGCCCCACCACCAGGCTCATTCGTCCAACAAGACATCTACAGTAGAAAACGTTGGCGACGTGTACAGTATCTAGCTGATCAATTCTGGATACGATGGAGAAAAGAATATCTACAAAGCCGTCAGCCACGACCAAAATGGAACAAATCTACAATCAACGTCAAAGAAGGAGACGTGGTTCTTTTGAGAGAGAAAGAATACGCAAGAAACAGCTGGCCCCTCGCTCGCATAGTGAAGGTCTACCCCAGCGATGACAACAAAGTACGAAAAGTGGACGTCATAATCTACAAAGATGGCGAACATCGAACCTACCTCAGACCAATTAGTGAATTAGTTTTGATTGAAAGTACATATTGAACTCTGTGATTGAATTCAATGAACACTATATACGGACTCTCTTAGTACGAACCCTTTCGTATATACTCTTAGCTTTTAGAATTTATTAAGACCTAAAATTTTAGTAGGCATTTATTCTATTTGAAATTTATGATTAGTAAAAATTCAGCTTACCGCGCATTTTTAGACGGGGAGTGTGTTGAATTGACCCTTCATGACCCCAACTAGATTTTCAGAAGATCGCCCTCTATCTTTCTTAAGGCCCTCTGGCACAAAGGTCAAGAAACTTCTTGGTAAAACAATTAAAAGGTTAAAGATTAAATTACACCCAGGCAGACACGTTTTTTCCTCCACTGTCTTAAAGCAAGTAGACATGCCACGTGGATCTCACTAACACTCCAGCCAAAAGTAGGACTGTAGGCGCAACGATGTAAGTTGATTTCCTTTTATGACTTTCCAATTATTTAGAGGACCATTTAGAATGCAGTGCTTAGATATTTTGGTAGAATTTAGTTCTTTTATTCCGTTTACTTTGAACTTGATTTACCTCGACTCTCCGATGTAGACAATGAATGACCTTGTATTTTAATCTCTTAATTTACCCAGTTTTCACCGCTTCTTGAATAAATCTACTCTAAACTAAAGCAACTGAGGGTGGTTATTTCTTGGAGTGGTTGGCACTTAGCGGATACAAAAGTAACTGGACTCCGCCACAGTGGTTTTCCATATGTTCTGATTTTTGCATCTGTTGCATGTAATGAAATAAATTAGGTATTTAATTTGGACTGTAAGTAATCTTATGTGTTATAGTGTGTATTGTATCAGCTGCATGAGTTTGAAACTATAGTAGAGTATTTGCAAATATTGCACATTCTATTGGAACCATATGTGTAGAAATTTTCCCGAATTATGTATTTTTGTATTTCACTATATGGACACACAAGTCTCGTGGGTTATTAATGGTGATAAGCTATGAGTGATGTACTTGAGGTATAAGATGGTAAACTGTTGCACAATCGAGGAGCTTACAATCTTATATGTATCAGGGATGGCGGTTTCACAGCGACTTGATTTATGTAAGATCCTGAAGTGGAAGTCCCAATCAATTAGTTATTAAACATAAGCTTATATACACAACTCAGTTAAAAAAAAACAGTGAAAAACATAAATAGCGACTGCGAAATACTTTAACCTTTGACCAAGCTTTTCTCTAAAACTTTCAACAATGCTCTTACCAAATCAAAATATCAATCGATGGTCACGGTGCAAATTGTGGTACTAGAAACATTAATTAATTACCTAACATTTATCAGGATTTGAAATTCAAAATGGCCGCCCTCCCTGTGTCAACACTATTGGGAAAATAAGATTTGAGATTTTCGAAAAACTAAGACGCTGAACTTTTTTGTTATTTTTGTTATTTTTCATTATTTCTGTTTTCTTGTTACTCAAACAGAAAGATTTAACATGATCTCCTACAAGTTGTAAAATCAAACAGAATTGTCAAAATTTGAGAGTACGTTCTAATATTTGTCTCCTCGCCTTATTTTACCACAATATGCAGGGTACCAGACTTCATTATGCATGAAACGCAGTATCTGCTTCGGGACATGAAGTCGGCCGATGTCGTTCTCGGCTTTTCGATCATTTTGTTTGCTGGCTGAATACTGGAAAGTATCGTGTAGAACACACTGAAATTTGCAAATGTTCATCATGTCGCGTTGCCTGATACAAGAATATCGGTGCAAAGATAATGATCACCAACTTGATTTTCAAGAATGCTTGACAAGAGGGCAACACGCTTATCAGAATAGGGTAAGATATCAAACAGTCTGCTTTAGCGAATATGGGATATATTAGGATGTTGGAGGATATACATGGGAGCATGCGTTCGTCCCCTTCACTTCTTATGCTACATGCATACCGCGACTACGTGGATATCAAGATGATTAATTTCGAGAATCGTTGGACTAGTACTTTAGTGAAGTACTTGAGGGCGAATCTATTGAGACATTTGAATGTTAAATTACAGAGTATCGAGTCCAATTTCAGCGGGTACAGACTCCACTATAAGGCAGAGATGGTGGCCGAGGATAAGTGGGATAAAGTCCTGTTTCTCAACAAGAAAGACGATCTCTGACCCTGTGTTAATGTATGACTTTGAGGAGAGGCAAAAGTAAACAGTTTCCTGAGATGTCTAATGTGCCCTTCATGATAATAATTTTCGAAATT
Source organism: Ptychodera flava (assembly GCF_041260155.1). Classification (NCBI taxonomy): domain Eukaryota; kingdom Metazoa; phylum Hemichordata; class Enteropneusta; family Ptychoderidae; genus Ptychodera; species Ptychodera flava. The sequence continues at coordinate 68,692 of NW_027248339.1, forward strand.
ACATTAGCAACGCCTTTCACTTCCCATTCGCCTAAATATTAGATACCGCTTTTGTAACTATGCATACCACTATTTTTAATTATTATGTGGAGATGTTTGCTAACAGACAAAATTTTTCTATACTTATGAATACACATTTGTCATCACATGGAGAGGATGTTACCCCCACAAAATACAGCTTTCAAGACTTTCAAATTTACTACAGAGTAATATGCTCGCCAGGTGAGTCATTCGAACCAATATGGGAAAAGTTAAGCCCTTACCACCTGTTCATTATCCGTAATACATTTTTCCGCAAACTGCGGCATTCTATTGAAATGGAATGGATAAATGTGTCCCGTGTTGAACAGCTGGTAAAAAATGAATTGAATATAGAACGAAAATTTTGTAGACATGAAATCTCCATGCTTCGATATAAACGGATTACGTAAATCAGACGCCTTTGCGGTGCTATTTAAGGTTGGATGCGCCTCAGTCACAGTTGTTTGGACTCTAAAAATGTTATTCTTTTCGCCAACCACTTGTGGGGGCTAAATGAAAATTTTATTCTTTTCGCCAACCACTTGTGGGGGCTAAAATCAATTAATGCCATCTCATATACGGCATCAAAGTACTGCTCATGTCTTCCTTTGAGTGAGTTAACCATTGCTCTTTCGTGCGCAAAGACTAGAACACGATTGGAACCAATTTGGGATAATTGGATCTTTATATTTTTTCAAATTTCTCAAAAACCTTAGGTGCCCTATAGCTGAATGTCTCAATATTACAAACTACTCATAAAAACAAGTGTGTACGTAAGAAGAAAAGAAGATGAACTTACGTTTGGAGATTTTAAAAACATTACTTCATCATCCAATTATCACAAATTAGTTCCAATCGTGTTTTAGGGAGATGATGTTCAGCTGGCCCTAAAATGTCAGATGTCAGGCTCGGCTTTGAAGTATCTGCGAACCCTCTTGAGTCCTTTCAGATTTCGCCCACAACGAAAGTAATCAATGGTTAAGGCAGCTGCCAGCAGCACTCTGGCAAGGTGCTCCTTTCTATTTCTTTGCAATAGTTCAACAACTACACAAGTTGTGGATTCAAACAATAAATGTGTAACTTAATACCAACGGCAATGAGTATCTCTTAGCGCAGCTGGTCAGCCAAGACTGAATGACGTTTCTCGTTGACGGATAAAAGTATGCGATTTGTAAAACCTCTTGTGAATACAATCTTGCCTCTCACAGCACGCAAACTTGACGAAAGCTTAAAAAAATGTGCAACAATGGTCAAGGAATGTGTGAGTAGGCCTACTCAAATTTTATTCAAAATCAGCTGTGACTGTTTCCCGTTGAAATATCTTGCCGTACAATTTCATGTTCCTTTGTTTTCCCTGCGCCTCACATTGTTCTGTGCTCTTCTTGAACCAAATTATGTGTAAAATGAGTAAAATGAAAACTGTATTCTATTACGTGACTAGCTACCTGCTAATTCCTACTCTCATTTTCCAAACCATAAGCTACGAATTCATGGCAAAGTGTACAAATTAAAAGAACCATTAGAAGTAACTTTCTATGCATTGTTCATTATGTTTGCCCTATTTCATGATGCAATCTCCCTTAATAACACAAAACTATTTCAAAATATTTAAACATTCAACCTGTCCTACTGTCCGCAATGTTCACACGTCATCGACAACATGGCTTATGAACACAATGTATTTCAACATACTATAGGTAAAGCTATAAAGAGGAAATGTACTGTTTCAAGATTGATGGTGATGAAAAGGTAGTGATCACTATTTTATCATTCTTGTACCCTTGATTCAAAACAAGAATACGCACGTGTAACCGATACAGGGTAGTTCGACTGTCACGCGCAAACTTCCACGTCATTAAAAAGCAGACGATGTGCAAGGCTTACAAATAGTAAATGAGTGAGTTTGATCTCATCTTCCGAAAACACAGAAAGTGTATACTTTTTGCACAAGAGCGTTGCAATAGACATCAAATCAGGTCCAATAATTATTATCATTCAAGTTAACTATGAAATTTACCAGGTCCAAAGAACATATCGAAAATGACAAAGGCAATGGGGTCATCTTGAACCACGAAATAGTGGTGGTACCAGGTGTCCGGAATGGGTAAGCGTACCCTGCAAACTAGCTGCACCCGTAAACATTGACCCAAAGCGACAAATTCATTGTTATTTGGTAAATTTGCAAGAATTTCATGAGAAGATTTAAATGTCATCAAAATGAAAACTTAGTATTCGACATTAATTTTTATGTTTGCGATAAGTCAGTCTCTCCGATTAAAGTGTTTCGATCAGCGAATAGGAAGATTGGTGACATCGCCTTGGGATCTTCTTCAATCATCAATAACAGAATCGCTGAATCTTTGGTTATAATTACTTTTTTCTTTAGTTGAGATGGTTCTTATTGTTCCCCTCAAAGTGTGTCGAAATACAAAGTATTTATAGCTTTGCAAAGACAACGCACTGTGTAAAACATATAATGTTATTGTTGACAGGAGAATTCTTGCCCGGACAGGTAGTCGGCAGTCAACATTACATGCATGTAGACTGTGTATAGACATTGAAGTAGAATACTGGACGACTTTCGACTTAAATAGACGAGTAGAACAATGAAGTTTAGTTTACAAGGCTTGCGGATAAAGATACATCAAACATTAAGTTCATTTAGTTTTAAAACTATCATTTATGGAATAAATGCAAGATTTATTATGAACCGTCTGAGCGCCATATGGACTGTGTGTCAGGCTGTAGGTTAATAAATCGTTGTATGTCTGCGTCACGTTGTGATCCATCAAAACTGCGTGGTCGAAGTAGTGCGTTCTCTTCCGAGAGACAGATGAACACCAAAAGGATCCACTTAGATGCGGCCTTGTCACTCATACCCTGGCAACATTTTGTACCTTGTGTCGCAGAAGAAAAACTGTACAACATTTTTTACGAAATATCAGTAATTTGACGAAGCCACTTCTGATAGAAACATGACAATGCTAAATTATTTTTTGTTACTTGGCTCTTTTTATTCATTCATTTACAAGTTCGATAGCAAACCAACGTAATTCCATGCAATGATTAACCTCCTTAACATGTTGAATCACCACTACGCCTCTTCTACCATGCCAAGTGACGTAAACGGGGCCATGTTCTAGAGTTAAGTTGAATAAGGATATACGCAAAACGCATTTGTTACCCTTGCTAAGCCAACGTATACACAAGAACAGTAACACTGGAAAGTGTAAGGGTCCTCCTTCCCTGGTGATATTGAAGATTTCCAACCCAAACATTGAGTACAATTGCGCTGAATCTGATCGAAAAAATCATTTTCTCGCTTCTAACGTTGCGTCGGACGATTTCACGAAACCTACGATGGTTGTGGTGGTTGCATAATGTATGCAAGAATCGGTACTAACATGCACCACAGGCTTATTTCCCACATTTTGCGCTTAAGTACGAGATAACCATAAATTTACCGCTTTCATATTTCCCTGACTGAAAGATTGCTCTTTCGTCAGTTTTTACATATCATTTGTACGAAGTATAAAGGACAGCAGCTCCGCTCATCAAATAAAGACGCTTGGGAGACATTCGTCTTTGGCTAAGTTGCGATAGCGTCCTTCATTGAAATCTCGTCTTTTCCATTAAAATAAATGTGGAATTGCAATATTCTGAATTCACAATAAAATGCAGTATTCAAGGTCAGTCGCTAGCAATAGTCTATAATGAGTCGTTACGGAACAAACATTTACCTGATAATTCTGTGACATGAAATATAGCGTAAATTGTTCAATATAGAAATCGATGAAAAACTTTTGCTTGAATGTTTTACATCGCTAGCATGCAATCAGAAAAATGTTGACAATGCTGCATTTGAAATGCATACACATTGGCTACAAATACGCTTTTTCATGCTATTTCAACTGTAGATAAAATGTACAAAATATGATAAAGTGTATAAAGAGTGACGCAGTAATAAAGAGGTTTCTTTGACAATGCCTCAGCTATCCGAGGAAACTAGACATTTTATGATGTACTTTAAAACACCGTTGGTGGATACTTTGCACGAAAAAATTTACTTTTACTTTTTTGGAAATTGTCACCTGTGTTTCGCCCCTTGATGAACTCTATGTACGCAATTGTCCCTGTAATATCTTTATCGTTACCAGTTCTTAACGGTACACGACGACAGTCTGGCCAGATTTGATTGGATGTTGTCTGCAAGACAAAGATATATATATATATATATATATATATATATATATATATATATATATATATATATATATATATATATTATATTATATTATTATTAAAAATTCTTGAAAAACGCACTACACATACGTCACAGTGCGCTGTACAGAACACACAAAAGAAAAAGCGATTTTACAAAATACAAGTGTCAGGGATAAAACGCACCACACGAGCAGTCCTGCGGTGAAGAAAATGTACCGCAGAGCATAAACAAATCACTGATAATACAGATTAAAAAGATAGGTTTTCAAACCGCGTTTAAAAGACTCAACATTTCTTGCAGTACGAATCTCTACAGGCAACATATTCCACAACGATGGCGCACACACTGAAAAGGCTCTCTGGCCGTATGCTTTACTGAATTTTCCGCGAGGTGGAATCAGACGCAACTTGTCTGCAGAACGGAGATCTCTGGAAGGAACATATTGCTCTATCAGCTCTGTCAAATATACAGGTGCAAAGCCTCTGATCAATTTAAAAGTAATTAACATAATCTTGAACTTAATACGTGCTTCAACAGGCAACCAATGTAAATCAACTAGTACAGGTGTAATATAATATGATCAAATTTGCGGGAACGGCTGACTAAACGTGCTGCGGCATTTTGAAGAGATTGCAAACGGTGGAGCTGATCTTTGTTAATTCCATACAAGAGACTATTACAATAATCTAACTGAGATGTTACAAATGCGTGGATCAATGTCTCGGTAGTGTCCTGATCGAGAAGGTTACGGATCTTGCCAATTCTATATAATGAGTAGTAGCCGTTTCTACAAACGTGGTTTATATGATCTCTGTATAGTTACACCCTTCATAGTTCTAGTACACCCTGACTGCACCACTGCCGCAACATGCCTAAGATAAGTACATCCATGCGATCGCGATATTTATCGGGTTGGTAATATAAATAACGGTATTTAGTTGAAAACATGCCTACAAAAGAAGATAGAGATAAAGTAAAATAAAATATGATCACTATTCGTCTTTTGCATATGTAGAAGGGATTTCGAAAACAAACGAAGTTAATTATATTGGGCGTCCAGTTGAGGAAATTCTTACCGTACATATGTGGTACAGATGAAAAGTATCAGTTGAAAATTATTGTAAGTGGTAATGTTTGTAGCACTTGTATGAGGGCGCTATGCACAATTTCTCTGTAAACAAGTCATGGTAAATGACAGAGTTCCCACCACTAATTTAGGTTATTTGATTAAATGTAACTGAATCGCAGTCAAAATAATGTACCGGAAGAATATATGACTGGTAAGCAAAGGTATATACAGTCAAAGCACCTTGACTTTGTAAAAAAATTAAATGAAATTTGGTTGATATGTTTAAGTAATGGCTCCAACCTGACTGGAGTGGGAAAACAATAAAAATGGCCGTCAGGTGGCCATATTGGATCATATAACTTAAACAAGTACAGTTAATGAAAGCATTATGATCCCGACTGATATACCTCAACTCACCATCCCAAACGTACAACATTGATAACAAGTAAAACAAAATTGCCACCAAGCATACGCATTTTAAGGTTTTGCAAAATATGATCACGTGCAGGTGTCAAAGTACTATGTCCTTAAGATTAAGTTTGAATGAAATACGTCCATTCATGTCTGAGTAGTGACACTGGGGATAAATGCAGAAAAAATGGCGGCAAGGCTGGCTATCGATTTATATTTACAGATAAATAGACATGCATCTGAATGAACTATGTAATTATTATGTAATTTTGCCGCCGAGTATGATTAAAATCAGTCAAATGACCAATAAAAATTAAAACAAAGTGGCCATCATATTGGAAATTATCGCAAAATAAATGGAAAGCATTTATCGAGAATAGAGTATTTCCTTTTCGCAAACTTTGAATGTAATCAGTCAGGGTGTATGGAAATTATAACTTAATGCGCAATATGGCTTCCTAATGGATCAGATTGAAAACTAAATCGACATAATGTCCATGTCATAGAGTGCTGTCATAAGTGCATGACATTGTAATGCAGGGACTATTAAATAGCACAGGTTTGATCTAAATCAATGCCTTCCGTATTTATATATGGTCAAATAATATAACTTAAATAAAAATGCAAATGAGCTTATAATCAGAATGCTATGCTCATCAGATTTAAAAACATAGACCTACGTAAGATAAATAAATAGGAATACAAATGTTTGGTCAAAATTAGTGCAGTCAATATCAAAATATAGCCTTATAGCAGAAATTCAACAAAAATGCAAATGAGCTAACGATCACAATGTCATTTTCATCAAAATTACAGTATTGCTGGGGCTAAATATCATTAATAAATGGCAGAGGTTTGGTCTTCAGAATCGATATATGGGCTAACAACATAAATTCATTTAGTACACATGAGCTTAAGTTGAGAGTGTCGTGCTTATCAAATTACAGCTTTAGTTAATGTAAGTATGAATAATAAATAGCAGAGGTTTGGTCAAAATCACTGCTTTCAGTATATATATATGGCATACTGAGATAAATTCATTAAATATAATAACAGTAATAATAGTAATAATAATAATGATATTGGGTTCTTATATAGCGCACATATCCACAAGTACATGTGCTCAAGGCGCTTTACAATTATTATTACCCCTGGTCATTGGACCTAATATGATACCACTCAACTCCCTGGGGAGCAAACAACAGCTCACATGTGCAGCCAATAAGTGCAGCAGAGCTAAACGCACACCTAGCAACCTCTGTCCTACCAGGTACCCATCACTCCTGGGTGGGGAGAAGCAATGAGGAATAAAGTGCCTTGCTCAAGGACACAACACCACAGCCATGTCGGGGCTTGAACTCACCATCCTTTGCTCGTGAGTCCGCTGCTCTAGCCATTGGCCCATAATGCCTCCTAAATGATTCCTCCTAAATATGCAAATCAGCAAAAAATTAGAATATCATTCCTGTAAAACGTATACCCTTATATGATCTAAGTATGACCAACATACCTCAGAGGTCTGGTCAAATTGATGGCATTGAAGTTAGACTTATGTCCGAATGTACAATAATTATTTTAATATGCAAATGAGCCCATCAAATTTGTAGATGGTGAACTGTTGCACTGTCGAGGTACGACCTTATATGTATCTGGGATGACGGTTTCGCAGCGAATTGATTTATGTATGATCCTGAAGTGGGATTCCCAATCAATTAGTTATTGAACATATACACACAATTCATAAAATAGACAGTGAAATACTTCAATAGCGACGGTGAAATACTTTAAACTTTTGCCAAACTTTTCTCTAAAACTTTCAACAATTCTCTTACTAAATCAAAAGTATAAATCGATGTTCACCGTGCAGATTGTGGAACTAGAAAAACTAATTTATTAGCTAACATTTACCGAGATTTGAAATTCAAAATGGCCGCCCTCAACACTTTAGGGAAAATAAGATTTTTGATTTTCAAAAACGACGCTGAAATGTTTTGTTATTTTTGTTCTTTTTTATTATTTATGTTTTTTGGTGAATTTCTTTCTTGTTACTGCATGACAAAGCTTTAACATGATCGCCCACAAGAGGTTAAATCAGAAAAAAATTGTCAAAATTTGCGAGTCAGAATATGTGTCCGTGAGGAGCATTCTATCACAATATGCGGCCCGGGGTACAATACTGTAGTATGCATGTAATGCAGTATCTGCTTCGAGACATGCAGTCGCCTGCAGCCGGGGTCGTTCTCGGCTTTTCGATCATTTTTGGTTGCTGACTAATTAGGCTTACTGTAAAGAGTCGTGTAGAACACACTGAAATTTGC
>NW_027248340.1:0-75573 GCF_041260155.1 Ptychodera flava
AGACAGGGGGAGGGGGAGTTCCTCCTTTCCCCTGCCATGTAATGCAGCGTTCTGGTATATTTACCAGGGATATTTATTTGTTTGTTTACTATTTATTTATTTATTTATTTATTTATTTCAATTTTCATTCATTCATTCATTCATTCATTCATTCTGATGACCGACAGGAGTACAATCCCGATCAGGGTCCGCAATACGTACGTGTCAAGTACAAAAGAACTGAACACTATATATATATATATATATATATATATATATATATATATATATATATATATATATATATATATATATATATATATATATATATATATGAGAGACAGAACAAAAACCCTTACATTAAGCACACAAATTATAAATCAGAAAGACGAGGACTGTGTGCAAATTAGTGTGAGAAAGAGCAGTACTTCTCAGTGTACAAGTGATCTTTTTTCTTTATTTGCTCTTTATTTCAGGTTTTTCTTCTTCTTAGTTTTGAGCGTCCTATTCATAGCAATAATCATAATAATAGTATACTGGTACAAATCCTATCAAAGGAACAAGGCCGGCGAGGGCGCTGACACGCCTCTTAAATCAACTGCAAAACCTGGTTCAAGACCCGGTTCCTATGTGTCCTCGCTTTACCTTGTGCCAAAGAAGGAATCCAAGAACAAGAAGGATGCATCGACCCTCGGTGACATCCAATGGGACTGGGAACCCAAGCTCGAACCACCGCCGCCACAGGAGAGCGTAGATGCTGATGAAACAACGATGGCAGCAGAGAAACCAGCGGAAGACGACCGCGAGCCACTCATGGAGGCCATGCAAGAACCGCACAGTGACCCAGAGCCTGATGAACCATTGCCCGAGGTGACTTCAGAGCAAGAGCATGAGGCAAAGTCCATGGACGATAGCGACACTGTGGCAGAGACCCTCCCAGAAGCAGTGTCTGATGAACCAGCGCAAATTACTGTCGAGAATGAGGTGGATGAGATTAAACTCCCCGTTACAGAAGATAGTGATGATCAGAGACCAGATGAAACCCGCCCAGCGCTAGCGGTTTCTCAGGAAGCAAGTGGAATATTAAAATCAGACCAAGAGTAGTTGAAATAGCATCAATACATGACGATAGCAAGTTTATGCTTACAGCATTGACTTGACCTGATTTTTTAATGAATATAGTCGGTAAATATGTCAAAAAATATGTCACTGATATATGGCTACTAGTGTGTCATTGGTTCAGTTTTTTATTTTCATTTATAGTTTATGCACAAATAAGAATCGTAAAAAGAGAAAGCTGAACAAACACAGAATAACATAAGCAAATTTAAATCACAGACTAACACATAGAGTTCTTTGCACAGGTATAGAACAGGAAAGTCCAAAGATTCATTTCCACTGCGGTCTATGATCAACAAAAGGCCCCTCAAGTGATTGTAAGATAACCTACACCTGAAGAGAAGACACTTTGTTGAACGAGTTCTGTAGTCTTAGCGTCGGTGAATAATTCACATTCAATTATGTTAGTAGGCAGCGTAATATATATTTATAGAATCGTGTTTTTCCAAGATAGCCATTACATGTATTGTATATGACATAACATTATAGTCCCATGTAAATAAACAAACTGTGAAAACAACACAATGAATATGGTATACTTTAGTATGTTGTAGGAAGGATGAGTTTCTTCCATATAACTAGTTTTGCGGGCGTTTATCTTTGACGCCAGGGTTGATCAGTGTTTCGCCCCCGCCCTGATTGAAAAGCTGAAACATGAGAGAGAGAGAGAGAGAGAGACAGACAGACAGACAGACAGACAGACAGACAGACAGACAGACAGACAAACAGAGAGTTGAACTCTTCAATATCTTCACCTTGGTCCAAAACATATCTTTTAATCGATGTACATTTGTTTCTATTCTTTACATCTAAGATGGTTCAACGTGTTTTACATTTCAAATTAATTAAAGGTAATGTTGCGGTTAATTTCAAAACAAGACGACCGAAAATCACCAGGCAAGAGACCAGAGACTGCGGTCATATAAAAAAATTAATGTCAATTGTCAAAACCAAAGGTCACTGGGCGCTATCGTTCGTTTGTAGTTAAAAGGTAATTGCCCAGCAAAATTTCAAAACCAAATGGAAAAACCACAGTAATTTTTACAGGCGCGTAAACTATGGCTTACTTGCGACAAACTTTACCTGTGACTTTGGTGGATACTTGTCCTTTCCCGGAGCATTTTCACACCCTGGGTGGTTAACTTGTAGCAAATACAGAGCTAGTGATCATCCTATCATTTCTTTCATTGCATTAATAAATCGTTTTGCTATAAGTATGAGATGTTGTCAATAATTGAGCACTGTGTCTCCAGAAAGTACATCATGAAGGCTGGATCCAACGACAAGGAACAAGAGTATCTTCGCGGAATAAAATCACCCTATTAGGTGTCGGAAAATTTACTGAGTGAAATAAATGGTCTGACGTTTCGTCATTTCCATTACAGAAGGAACAGAGTGGCGTTTGCGCTGTACCTCTTCTGTAGAGATCATAGTTCGTGTACAAGATATGATGAAGGAGTTAAAATTGAAATTTACAAGTTCTTGTGTCTATAGCAAATTAAAGTTACCGAAAGAATGCGACGATAATTCGTTGAACATTTATTGAAGAACGTTAGAGAGTTCACATGGGAGTGTAAGTGACCTTTAAATATTGAATGTGCAATCATGATTCGAAATGTATATACTCAAAGTTTATACCGGTAAATCTATTGGCTGGCTAGTTAACCACAAACCATCGACGCAGGCCAAGAGCAACTCATCCAAACCAATTGGTGCTCACGTCGCGTGAATAGTGGACATAGCAACAAGTTCAATAATTGCTTTAAGCCTTAAAGGCAAACTTTGCTGTTTTATACGTGTACATGTCTGTTGAATTCTACTTTCGAGCAGTTGGAGACAAAACCGTTGTGATAGATACGACAAACCATATCCGGTTGGTTCATGAAGATAAAATTTAACCCTGTCAAACAGAACCATAATGAATTATGAATCCGGCGATCCGTCTAGTCAAACTAGCGGGAGCTTCAAATTATATGGCATCTCCATAAGTGCAGAACGGAAGGAATTCACCCTCGTTCTTCCCTGGCATGATGAGGCAATACTCAGACACTTGTTTCTCGATTTCTTTCGGATAAGGTTCGAAGTCGACTCTTCCCTTGGCAAACGCCATCGGACAACCTTCCTGTTGAGGTGAAAGAAGAAACACGGTCATTAGTCGTCAAGGACAGACTGAGAGGGCTGTATATGTACTGCTGAACGGGTTGATACAACACGACATGAAAGCTTTCCCATTTTTCCTAATAGGTACACTGGGTGACATAAAACGCTGGAGAGATACAAAGTATCGTTTATTTCGCAGAACAGAACCAAATCGATATTTGGTACTTGGAGGTCAACTATACCGACAACAGTAGAATAGAAAGCTTGAATTTAACAAACTTACAGTGAAAAATGTTAATACATTAAGATGTTTTCTATGATTGAAAATCGCCCGGTCCATTGTGCTTTCCGAAATTCAGTATATCCAAGAATTTAGCGAAGTAGTGTTCAATCATTCAATAACTGGACATCGTTGTGAAAGTTAACTGGATTGTAAAAACTTTTGAAAATCACATTGTGTCACCATGTTATGGAAATCAAAGAAATTATTAAGAAAGAGTTTCTTAAGGCACCCCCCACTTTTTCTTAGGTAGGATATACAACACTTTTAAGTATGCTAACCCTAAAACTAACCCTAACCCTAATTCTAAACCCCTCCAAAAGTTGTATTTGATGTGCTTCTTCCAAGGAAAGTCCGTGATTAAAGTGATTTCAAAGGTGTAGGGGAGGGGAGGGCTAAATGTACTCTTGCCAATTCCTTTTACCCTCTGGCTCAGTGACGTTCTATCATGTGATCAACCTGACGGTGACGTCACTGTAAAAAAACATAGGGGATATTTTCTGAAAGAAACATTTTATGGTATTATGAATGAATTTAATTCAGTTACTGGGAGCTCCTAGACTTTACTAACCTGTCCCAGGTCTTCGCACTGCCAAAAGTAGTAACCACCAGAAAATAAGCTTTTAATGCAATTGACACATCCCGCAACGGAGGGATCTAACTGGTCACCGGCGGGTTTTGTCAGATCACAGGGTACGTCATCACAGCAGTCGTAGATGATGGAGTACATCCTCCATCTCGGTTATCAAGGTCCGCTGTCATCGCCATCATGTGGTACTCCACTTCGTCAGGCTTGACTGTGGCGAAGTCTACCTTAGCAGCGGCTTCGGCCAGACCGGGCAAGCAGTCAACCTGATCCCGGGAACACTGGAAATACTCGCTGTCAGTTTCCATCAGTCTACCGAGCAGAACTCGCACCTGTCAATCTCAACGGCGTGGCAGGCGATGAACAAACAGACAGCGACGAGAAGAGTACACCCACGGTACATTTTTGGAAAATATGGAACAGAAAGGTGAACCATGAAATTGTATTGCCTTCGGATGTATAGCCGTAATTACCAAGTACCAAGTGAGATGGAATGAATATAAAAGGTATGTTCGCTTACGATTGGCTGTTGCTTGATTACATAGAACAGAATGCATTATGTTAATGGCCACTCATGAAGTTTTCTTTTCGTTGATATTGCTTGTATTAAGTCTAATGGTCATATTTCATTTTTATTTTTATTTTTTTAATAATGACTTCCACGGTCGAGGTCATTTATGGAAGACCGTTAGAAAAATATACAGAGTTAAAACACAGCGAGGAGAAATATAAACTGCAACAAATACTGAGAAAATAAAGTTTTAAAATATTTTTAAAATCGTCTTGAGCAACAGAAAAAAAGATCTATGCAATTGCAGTCAATTACAAGCGAATTAAATTGTCGCTGAATTCTACTGAAAGGAGTGTCACAAACACAATTGACCCTACCGAGTGACACATGAAACAAAACAGTACCCCGAGTAAAAAAAAACCTTGGTGCATGGAGTCCGAAAGAGGAAGTTGAGGCATTAACATTAAATTTTGCATGTATATGCTTTGTATAAAACAATATTTTCAAAATAGTCCTTCTAGATTTTAATGACTGCAAATCGTAAATATTGAAGGTAACATCATCACTGTAAAAACCAGTAATTCTTTTATGAAGAAATGTCAAAATTTTCTGCTGCACTCTTTCAATTCTGTCAGACTAGTGCGTACTTATAGTTTTTCAGATAACAGAAGCATATTCTAGTTTAGATTTTACCATGGCGAAATGCAATAATGTTAAACGTTCTTATTGTCGATACAATGGTTATTCGTCATAATAAACCCAAGAGCTTATCTCGCATCCTGAACCATGCTACTTAAATGGTCGCGAAGAAAAAGTAATCTCGTGTCCATTATACCACCGCGATTTCTCATTCAATGCGTGGGCATCGAGTTTGCATGGGAATGTAAGAGCGTTCTTTTCAATGAAACAGTGACCGAGAGCCTTACATTTGGTAGGATTAAGAGTCAATAACCAAGTGTCAGACCAGCTGACGATTCTATTGATACCAAACTTCAGCGCTAAAGAGTCATTATCAGAATCAATAATACGATGAATCTTCAATTATCAGCAAAAAGTAACGAGTCTGACGCAAGATTATCACACATTTTATTAATGAAAAGAATAAATAAAATCTGACCAAGGTGAGATCCCTGCGAAACACCTGAAATAACAGGTGTCCGCACTCGGAAATCACTCCGTTTAGTCTATCATGAAGATACGAACCGAACCATTTCAAACTGATTGTCAGTCCTTTTCAAACAGGATGTTTTCGTGTTCTATTCCACAGTGGAACAGAAGCACTATTGTTTGTTTTGTTTGTTTTGTCACCTTGACATACGATAAGAGATAGTAAAAGAATCAAGAGCATGCATCAGGGTCAAGCCGGCAAGAAAATTAAAACATTATGTTGGCGATACTTCTTCGATGAGAATAAACGAAAACACACTTGGTTCAAGTTGGTGAAATTTCGAAACATAAAATCATCTGCAACAGTTTCTCTTATGTCTTTTCTATTTAATACAAGCCAATTTGAACTTTAGCAGCCCAGGTAAGGTTTTCCTAGTTTATCGCGTTCATCACACATTTCATATGAAAACAGAACACGAATCATCGCGTTCACCCGACTCACACGTTCTCAAATCACAGACTTGAACCAAGTCTAAAACGAAAGCAGCAGCTGTTTCTATTTTGAGTTGCATACGTTTGTGCATGCCAAGTGGTATTTGAAAATTCTAAATAGTTAATAAAGACCATTTGCATGATAGAAATTGGAAACTTGACGGAAATATGAATCAAACGACGTAAGTGTAGGAGGTCTATATAGGACACTTAATGAGATGCGCAAATTTTGATATGAATAAATCATAAAATAAATTCAGAAGGTGTAAATGTATTCATAGGGTGACGTAACGGTAGGTGTTGACAGAAGATGTAATTGTATTAATTAGGTTACGTAGCGATAGGTGTCAATAGTGTCAGGAGTATTTTGTGTTGCAAAATCTGTTTGAATCACGGTCACTCCACAAATTTGTGAAGTGACCGTGTTTAAATGAATACAGTAGGTTGGCTAGTTCAGGGCATGTGTTGATAATGTTATATCTATTGTAAGTTGATGACTTGTTAGGGAGCTTTTGTCAGCTGTAATCAGTTTGTTTGTTTGTTTGTTTGTTTGTTTGTTTGTTTGTTCGAATGGAGGCTATCAGGTTTTGTTCTGTTTAATGAATAGAGTTGGTTAGCTTGTTCAAGACATATTTTAACACTAGCACTATCTATAAAAGATTGCGGGTGACATATTCGGGAGCGGGTGTCAGCTGGTGGTGGCGAGTTCAGGATAGGGGTGTGAGGTAGGGGACTACCCATGAATAGTACAGTATCAACCGCAATGATTTGGCACTACTCTTTCCAATGCCACCTAATCAATACATTTACATTTTCTCTCTGTTAACACCTACCGTTACGTCACCTTATGAATGGTTTGCATATAGAAGTGCATGAAAACATATTTTGAATATTGCTTTTTTCTGTAAATTTTCACAAAAGAATTGGAATGAGAAGCCATTTTGAAAATTACACTAAAAAGTGGTGTCACCACGCTACAATTCAACATGAAATGCAAGACTATGCCTCTATATACAAAAGAACCTGCAAAACAGACTGACTCAGCAGTTTACCTTAGTGTTTTTGATAAATATGATCATCTTACAACTATATCAACTTGTAAGCATCATTCATTTTTCCTTACAAACTCTAACAGTCATTTGTAAAACAATTTGTTCAAACTCTACACTTCAGGAAATAACGATACTTTAGTCTCAATCAGCTACCCTCATGTTTAAGGGCTGGCATTTGTCTGAAAGAAGTAAATACTACACAAATTCAAAGGGCACGGCATATTTCTATAAGATGTATCCCCAAAAGCGTGATTTGGCACTACTCTTTCTCATTATTTTTCTTGTCTAATCAGTACCCTACGCAGCATATACAAAAATCACAGAAATTACAATATTCGCCGACAACTTTTATTCGTGTATTTTCTGAAATTATAATCTAACGATTTATAACAGTTTTACTTCATTTCGTAAAACGTAAGAGAATTTTGGCAACAACAAAATCATCTCGCACTTTACATTTCCCAGTGTTTAAACGATTTTATGTTCATGTATTTATCCCTTATGTTGTAAAGTTCTGTAACATTTGGCTTGGGTCTGAATGATAAGGCATAAATTTTCCGAAAAAATTCCAGCATATTATCACCATTCATACACATAAGGTGGTGACAAATCTTTTGTCGTTTCCATTCACATACTTTTTAAGAACACACCGTTCATTGCTTAGAATAAAAGTCCATTTTAATAATACTGCCGGCATTCGCCTACAATATACCTATACATGATGAGGTGAGAATGGCCAAGACGCGCGCTCCGCTGTCCTGAAATCGCCAACTCAATTAATCCCCCAACGTGTACATTTAAGAGTACGCCCTCACAGCCCTGTCTGAACTCGCCATCTTGCAAATCACCAACAATAGTTAACTATCATCAACATATATCCTGAACTAGCAAACCTACTCTAATCATTCAAACACGGTTCAAACATGATGTAATCATTTGTTGAAATCACGGTGGAGTAAAGTCGTCGTGTTGAAATACAAACACCCCTGACTCTACAGTACCGTTATGTCACCTTGTGAATATATGTACACCTTTTCGCTATTAACACCTACCGCTACGTCATCTTGTGAATAAATTTACGCCTTAGATATTGAGGATAATTCTGTGATCATATGACTTTTCTGTAGTTTGTCACATCTGGCAGCATATAAATGTTCATGTATTGTTAAAAAAGATAAACAGTGTCAACAAAGTGGCAAAGTACAGTGTAAATAGTAAATATAGGAATTCTACCCAAATAGTTCACACACACCCTGCATATTTTAATTCATTTACACGTCCTCTAAACGCCCTGCATAGACTGTTGTCTGGTCTTTATTGTCTTTCAATCTGTAAAGCGGAGAGAGAGAGAGAGAGAGAGAGAGAGAGAGAGAGAGAGAGAGAGAGAGAGAGAGAGAGAGAGAGAGAGAGAGAGAGAGAGAGAGAGAGAGAGAGAGAGAGAGAGAGAGAGAGAGTGTGTGTGTGTGTGTGTGTGTGTGTGTGTGTGTGTGTTCATCGTGTTTTATATTGCATATTACAGAACTGTTGTGATTAATTTCAAAACAAGGTGGCCTAAAATCATGAGTCAAGCGACTGAAGACTGCGGTCACATAAACATGTCAATGGTCAAAATCAAGAGTCACTGAGAGCCATATCGTTATTTTTTACAAGGTAATTCCTAAGCAAAATTTCAAATGCAGAGGGAAAATCACTTAAATTTTGCAGGGACATAAACTGTGCTTAACTTTACCTGTGTTTTTTATGGACATTTGTAGGAAAATGTCCTTTCAATAAGGATCCAGCATGCTAAGGAAATAAGTCACAAACGTTCCGTGCCATTATTCAACTTATATGTTTATGTGAGCTATAAAATTACCAAGCCAATTCATGCAAATAACAAAAAGTCGTTTTTTTCAATAGATCAGCGGCTTTTGATGCCGATTTCCAAACTTGTTTCTAGTCTTAAAGCTAGTGAAACAGGTATTTTCACAAAGTGGGTTGGCCAGATCATTTAAGAAGTTCTATGGTAGATATGGAGATCTTGTATCAAAATATGACAAATCTGTACTCAGATGATGAGAGACAGTATTTCTGGCTTTGACTCACAACAGTAATTTAGCAACTAGCTGAATTACCGTACAACTATTTCGTCACTTTAGTTCAATCTTGAGCATGCTAGCGGGGTATGCTTATCCATTCCGGACATCTGGAACCATTGTGCACTCTTGATTTTGCGAGTGATGTTGTTGTTGTATTTTGTTTGTTGTTTCTTGGACAATGGCAAGGGAAACTTTCGACAGTATAAAGTCGCCTAAAATTTAAGAGGCAATCATGTCCATTTGTAAATTTAATATAACAGGGCTCTCTCGCGACTATGTATTGACGGATTGAAACAAAGCTTTGCTTTTCGTATTTGAAAATGTTTATTAGTAACAGTAAAGAAGTATTACAGAGCTTTACAGAAAGGCGTGCTTTTAGAGATGTCACTTATCAATTGTCGGTAGTACTTTAATCCATTACAACAATGTATCACTAAACTGTCTTTTTCCTGAGAAAGTTCGTACTCCTAGTGGCAATTGTGCTGTGCTCATGATGGTTTCCTTTTATTCATTTTGCATAAATGAATCTTTTTGCTCTAAGTATGAGATGGCTGATAGTAACTGGAGCACTTGTGTCTCCAAAAAGTACACCATAAGGGCTAGGTTTCAAAAAAGGACAAGAAAAAGAACTCTTTGTGGAAATTAAAAAGAAAACTAATGCCATGCAGAATGTATCATAGACTTTACATGAGTTAAATAAACGGTCTGGCTGTTAGTCATTGCTATTACAGAAGCAGAAGAGAGATGTTGGCCAATACCGCTTCTTTAGAGATCGTACTTCGTGTACAAGATACGATGATTCAAGTAATTCAAAAGTTGTATCCTTAGCCAAATTAAAGTTATTAAAAAGATGCAATGATTATTCGTTGAACAATTTAAAGAGTTCATACGGGAGTGTAAGTGACTTAAATTATTGAATATGTAATCATGATTCTAAATGAATACACTCGAAGTCTATTGGCTGGCTTGTTTACCACAAACCATTGACACAGGCTAACATTAACTGAACGGACGTTGGACGTTGCAACAAGTTCAATAGGTATTAGTAATTGCTTGAAGCCCAAAAGGTATACTTAGCTGCTTTGTACGTATGAATGTATGTTGCAATTGATTGTCGCGCAGTAGGACTTAGAGACAAAAAACACTTTTAATAGATATGACAAGGCATTTACGAATGGTTTATGAAGATAAAGAAAGTTCTCCTTAAAAGTGAAAAGTTTAAACCTGTAAAAATAACCATAATGAATTATGAATCGGCGATCCTTCTAGTCAAACTAGCAGGAGTTTCCAATTATTTGGCATCTCCGTAAGTGCAGAACGGAAGGAATTCACCCTCGTTTTTCCCTGGCATGATGAGGCAATACTCAGACACTTGTTTCTCGATTTCTTTCGGACAGGGGTCGAAATCGACTCTTCCCAAGGCAAACGCCATCGGACAACCTTCCTGATAAGGTGAAAGAAGAGGCATGGTTCAGAGTGCTGGTATGCGTACTGTTATCTAAACGAGTTGGTGGCAGGTAGGGCCCAACACGGCATGATAGGTAAAGCTGAATCAAAGATTTTCCGATTTTTTTCTGACTGGAAAATTTGGTGACCGATAAGGCTTAAGAGACACAGAGCATCGTTAGCCTCGCAGAACCAAATCGATGTTAGGTACTTTAGAGTCAAGCATATGAAGCCAAAACTAGAATAGAAGGTTTAAATTTAACAGACAATGAAAATATGAATACAATAAGATGTTTTCTATGATGACCGATTTATTGTGCTTCCATTACTCAAAATTCAGTATATCCCATTACTTAAAAAGTCTTCAATCATTAGAAACATTTATGAAAGTCGTATGACTCTCTAAATCATAATGAAAAGGTTGTGTCTGACAATAAATTAGACGAGAGAGAATAACCTTAGACTCTATCTCCGGATCGCCGCTTCTATCTTTAGCCAACTTTTTTCCCCAAAAATGTCGCAAATTAGCCGCAAAGTACTTTTGCGTCGGTTTTTCTGAATTCTAGACTGTCGTATACCGACTGTGTTCAAGTTCAAGAAGAAAGTTTTACTGTATCAACTTGTTATGAAAATGAAAGGGCAAATCTTTTTCAGTCTCAGTGACGTTTAATGCCACCAGATCAACCTGACGTGGACGTCTTTGATAAAATATCGGGGATTTTGTCTGAAAGAGAGATTTTACATGGCATTGCAAGTGGCATGAATTACTGGGAGCTCCTAGACTGCTAACACGATTGGAACTAATCTGAGATAATTGGATGGTGTAGTAAGGTCGTTTTAACCTGCAAATGTAAGCTCATCTGCTTTTCTTTTTAAGTTACACACTTGTTTTTATGAGTAATTTATAATATTGCAACATTCAGCTATATGGCACCTAACACTTTGAGTAATTAGAAAAATATGAAGATCCAATTATCCAAAATTAGTTCAAATCGTGTTCTATACTAACCTGTCCAAGGTCTTCGCACTGCCAAAAGTAGTAACCACCAGAAATGAAGCTTTTAGTGCAGTTGACACATCCCGCAACGGAGGGATCTAACTGGTCACCGGCCGGTTTTGTCAGATCACAGGGTACGTCATCACAGCAGTCGTAGATGATGGAGTACATCCTCCACCTCGGCTTATCCAGGTCCGCTGTCATCGCCATCATGTGGTACTCCACTTCGTCAGGCTTGACTGTGGCGAAGTCTACCTTAGCAGCGGCTTCGGCCAGACCGGGCAAGCAGTCAACCTGATCCCGGGAGCACTGGAAATACTCGCTGTCAGTTTCCATCAGGTCTACCGAGCAGAACTCGCACCTGTCAATCTCAACGGCCTGGCAGGCGATGAACAAACCGACAGCGGCGAGAAGAGTACACCAACGATGCATTTTTTTGGGAAAATGGAACAGAAAGGTGAACCATGAAATTTTCAACGCCTATGTATAGGGATTACCGCATTTACCGAGTTACTAAGTGAGTATATAACAGGTATGTTCGCCTACGATTGGCTGTTGCTTGATTGTATAGAAAAGAATGTATTATGTAAATGAACCAATCATTAAGTTATCGTTTCTTTTATGTGCTTTTATGAAGGCTAAACATCATCGTCAGCTTTTGTAATGATATTGTCAGTCATTTTAAAACAAGATGTTCGCGTATTCTATTTCGCCGAATAGTTGCACAGAAGCACCATTGTTTGTTTTGTCAACTTGACATACGATAAAAGATACTAAAAGCATCAAGAGCATGCATCAGAGTCAAGCCGGAAAGAAAAATAAAACATATGGTGGCAAATACTTCTCTGATGCGAATAAACGAAAGCAGCTGTTTCTACTCTGCGTTGCATACGTTCGTGCATGTCAAGTGGCCTTGGAAATGTCTAAATGGTTAATTAAGATCATTTACATGAAAATTGAGAACTTGACGGATAAATGAATCAAACGACTACTTATATTACCATCTGATACAGGGGTTATTGAGTCCAATAGTGATCATGAGAATCCACTCTGTCAGTATGTATGTATGCATGTATGTATGTATGTATGTATGTATGTATGTATGTATGTATGTATGTATGTATGTATGTATGTATGTATGTATGTATGTATGTATGTATGTATGTATGTATGTATGTATGTATGTATGTATGTATGTATGTATGTATGTATGTATGTATGTATGTGTGTGTGTGTGTGTGTGTATGTATGTATGTATGTATGTATGTATGTATGTATGTATGTATGTATGTATGTATGTATGTATGTATGTATGTATGTATGTATGTATGGCCGACGTATTCTTGACGTGAAATAAATTTCTAAACGACATTGTACTAAAGGGAAAACGGAGGAAGCGGTAACGTTGGGGTAGAACAACTCTGTTCGGTTTATAAGGTTGAACAGCTATTCTACAGCAGCGTTTCGGTTGCCGAACCTTCAGTTTCATTCAAAGTTGTTTTTGTTTTATCTAATTCTCAAATTTCAGCACTTTCCTTCTCCAAACGAAAGTTTGATTTTAAATTTGGTCCGCATTACTATTTTACGAAAATGTTTTATACAAAAAAATTGTTGCTCTGGGAGGTTGATTGATAAAGTGGCTGATCAAAAGCATCAGAGGGCCATCACCTCAGGAAAGCCCCTAATTAACCACTATAATTACTTGTCACTTTTAAACTTTGAACGACAATGCACTGCAATTGATTAGGGTTAGTTTAATGGACTTTCTTGATAGCGATAATTTTTAGCGATGAAATGCAGGCTTCCGTCCGTATTGTCCATAAATTTGATGTTTGTGAGATACAATATAGTTCAAAATACATCGATTGACCCACGTAAAGTGAGATGCTTGATATATAAACCGTATTGTAGTCGTTGTCGCCCGCTTCTTTAATTGTTTATTTAATGGAATTTGCAAAATTCGGGGCAATTGTGTTCCTTGATTTCCCGTCACCTTGACAAGGGTTAATATCATTACCTGACTTACTTAGAACATTCTCCTAGTAACAAATGCAATCCTTGTCATCGACAAGTATGTTTTCGGCGATCTCTTATCAACCTTACATGGATGACCATAAATAAAGAATTATCATGGTGTATTTGTTCACGTAGCATCGCGATACTTAATACATTCATGTCATATTGCTGTAAATAAGGTGCGTTGACTGTGATGATATTTGAAGTAAACAGAGCAGCAGGTGGTGTATATTCTTAACACTCCTTTATTAAATTAGTAGCGGTCATTTAGATCGGTCGGCCCTAGCCATCTGCCTTGCATACCGTTAATCAAAACCTGTGGTTGATGCGGAGAGAATTCCATAAGGCAATTAAGCTAACATCATAACAGTTCACGTTCGATTTCTCATATATTCGGTACACATGTTTGGAAGACAACGTATGCAGGTTTTGTGGATAAGAAGTACATGCTATCTAGAAAGCGCTGTCAAGAGGAGAATTGACGCATTTTGTTGTTTTAATAACGTGCATAATACAGCTATGTAATTCGAACAGCGAAGTAATGCTATTTCTGTACACTGCGGGGCTGATAAGAGCAATACATTGGTAGTTACTAAACTTATGCAGAGACACCCGTGCCAACAAGCAGATTATTTGTGAAATTGTTACAATGGGTGTTTTATATGCAAATATGCTATTTTAACGTATTTTTAACAAATTTAAAGCCCCAGTATTTGTAACTTTTAACAATTTTTTTCATATTTTTGATTAAAATGACATCCTCAGTATGTGAAAGTAGACCATAATTATACTGAATCGCATGGTTTGCATGCCCAGCCCGCCTCACGATTAACAGTAAAGGGAGTGAAAATGACTTCTTGTCCGGACCAGAAGTCAGCTTTGTTGACACACGAAACGAAACGTAATCACACCACCGCGCATGCTCAACCACATCTACGCAAGTTTTACTGTGGCGTCCGTAGAAACCATACGCTCTTCGAAGAGGTCTGGTCCATCGAAACTGGAGACTCAGCTAAAAACGCGCGAAAGTTGGGTGAAATACCGGAAAGATATAATTATGTAAGTGTTTACATATTGTTCCGACTATAATGAGCCGTGCAAACAAACGTCTTGAACAGCTAAACCAACGACGGAGGCAGTCGATTGTAAGCTTCAAGCAAGACACTGCACGTTGTGACCGATGGTACGGAGATCAAGTTTGCTGAATGAATTGAGAGAGAAATACATGTATGAATAAAAATTCAACACTTCACCATTGTAATCATTGAACTAGTCGTTTCTTCCATTATGGAGTATAATGAAAATGTCTTTGAAAATAAATGACGGGACTGATTCTGCTCCGTCTACTCAAACGAAGTTTTGTGTACGGCCAGGCTACGCTGCAGGCAACACAGCCTATCAGCTTCGCATATCGTTGCCGTACGGCGTAATTGAAAACGCTCAGAACGGAAAAATTATATCTTGAATGCAGTACAAAAGTCTTACTTATTAAATTTAAAAGTATTTCAAAATAATATCGAACGTAACGGGTATCTAATCCTCACAAGGAGTACAGTAGTACAACAAGTATCGGCTAGCTAGCTGCGATGCGATGGAGCTCCAGGCATTGTATATTAGTAAGCTTAGAAGTTCGAACACAAGAGAGATCCCGTCCTCACTGCAAAGTCGTCCCCTGCGCACCCGGCCAGACAGCAAACTAACCTCCTGGTTTGATTCTGTTGTTTGTATATTTTTTGTATAAAATTCATGATACATATCTGACTTTCACAACTGTACAATTTGCTCAGGACTGTAAGTTTGGCTGTAGTCTACAGACGATCGGAGGGAGCTAAGGCAGGCCCCAAATTTGCATGGACAATGCCCGGGACAATTATAGAGTCTGACGCAGCTCGATGAGAAAGTCATTCACATAAACCTAAATGAAGTGATCAATACAAAACTTTTAAACATCACTGGTTCTAAAAATTTATGATCAACGGTTCTGACCTACGGATTTTACACTGCGACGTTGTTTTTTGTGTGTTTGGCCGGCTACTACTAGTCCTGTAAGGCTCGGGCCGAGATTGGTGTGGGGCCTGCAGCAAGGTAAAATTGACAGCGTCCATTGCAGAATGCCCGCGTGTTATCCTTTCTCGTTTGGGAGGAAATTTACTGCTGTATTCAGAATGCCGTTTTACCAGTATAAAAGCTCAGTAACTGATGCATCAAGAGCCAAGAGTCTGTAAATTTCTTAGCAGTAGCTCCACGTTTTTTTCTAAATTGTCGCTGAGATACAGCAGTGCGTGTACTGGTCCTGATCGTTCTGACTCAGGCGTTCACAGCTGTTTAGGGAGCTGTCATTATTTACGATCTGGGGGTCGGACGAATTACATTAGAAACTCCGAAATTTTGAGTCGCACCCCAGCCAACCATGATGACTTTGAGTAACCCCCTCTCTAACAGAAAGTTTGGCTTACCTGAGCCCATGTTACAATATGTAGATATAAAAGCTCACCTAATAAGCAGTATCTGACCATATAGTATTGTTAAATTTGGATGGGTAGCATGTCATTATGGTATGGTTAAATGTCCAAATGGTTGTTGAACTCAAGTCAAATAAAATATAAATTTCTATGATAATATAAAGGATGAATTCACAACAGTTCAGTTTTGTCCTAGATCCTGTGCACTTATAGTGGTATCTGTCGAGAACATTTCTCCATGACCCAGCCTCTCCTTCCAACCCTGGTAACGACTGCAGAAAACTACTGTGTGACATCATCATCACCACTGTTGATCCTCATCTTTAATGTCGCTGGTGTCATTGCGTACATGAACAACGATATCATTCTCATCGTCACTATCTTCTCTTTCATAATAACTATTGCTAGTAGTAGCAGCTACTTGTAGTTTTTTGCCTTGCTTCATCTAGTTGATATTTATTTGTACTGTTAGAGTATTTATTTTCTTTTTATTTAATATGTATCAGAGTAAAATATATATAATCAACTAATCATTATGTAATTGAAGACAGAGTGAGACAAAGAAAAAACATTGTGAGCGCCCCCTTAAAACTTTCAATTTTTGAATGACCCCCAGGTCGTAAATACTGACGGTTCCCTTACTTGCTGCCAAAGGCCATCGTGTTCACTGCATTCGACAGCCTACCATACATTGCCAAACTACGTTGCTTGGATTTCGCAATCACCTTGCCGCTAAAGCGACAATCAGCTGAAATTTATTACTTCAAGTACTCAATTTTGATAGCTATTTGCCTACAGAAGTGAGCCAAGTGTATATTATATAGTGTCGTCTTGATTTTACATCGGTATACCCGGAGTTCTGAGTGACCAACAGCAGGGTGCGCATCGCGGTGCACTGCCGACTGCACTGCAGTTTGAATAATCCGTATATAACGCACACGGTACCAGAATAGAATGTCAGCCTCCTCTGCCAAAGTTCTGCATCCTCTGAAACACAGTAGCAGTACGTATTTGAACGGAGAAGAACAAAATAAAACCATTCGCAGGTCATTCAGCCGGCGACCATGGGCGATTACCCAGGCACTGTGGCGTGTCATGGCATGGCCCCAGGAATGTTGCAGGCTCGATGATGTCATCAGTATCGGCGTTCTCGATCACGTGCACAGCCTACAAGTTGTCAACAAACCCGCGCGGCAATCCAACTCGATCGGGCAATATTTAGCGTTTGTATGTCACTACAGAAGCACAAATTTGGCTTATTTCTTTACTGAACAACATTTCACGATGGATGTAAGAGAATAATATGTAATTTCGAACATAAAAAAAGGTTAAAAGTTACAAATACTGGGGCTTTAACTTTTAAGGGGAATTTAATGACCGCACTTCCGCTCATTAAATTTTCCACCCTCCCAACTCCTCGCTTGGAAAGCTTCCCGTTTCCGTTACACACACAGACACACACATAGACACACACATACATACAGAACAACAACAACTCAAACTGCCCCATCCAAACACAAGTTCCGACTGCTCTCTCTTAACCACATACCCATGCTTTTCCCTTGCTCTTCGAAAAACTCCCCCAAACAGCAACTTCATGTATACTCCCCACGAGTCCATAAAGCTCTTTAAAGTTCACCACCACGGTGGCGCCGATCTGTGAAGGGACCGTGCGCCCATGTAGCACTAAAGTGAAATTTCCTCGTCGTCCAGTCAATCTATAACATTTTGGCACCCAACCCACCACAAATTGCAACATAATTTTTTTATTCAGAACGCACTCGAGAGAGGTGCCCAGATCAACATACTAAAAGTTTACTTGAATCTTCTTTGGGGAAATATGTCTTATTTGCATAAATCAATATGGCTGCCAGCTGTCTGACAAAACATCAATATTGGCCACATATCACATGGTAAACAAGCTATTCCAGTGATTTTAAAGTCTAGCATTACTTATTTGCACAGGGAATCATTTTGGAGATATTATGTTTAACATAGGCATTTTAATAATTTGCATAAATCCAATATGGCGGCTGCATTCCTACAAATGACATTTTAAGTCATACACCACATATTTCAGTGATTTTTTAAGATGAAATATATTTCTTGGGCATAAACAGTTTTATATGTTCAATGTTTTACATAAAGTGTTATGATAATCTGCATAAATCCAACATGGCTGCCAAATTTATGCCTCATTGCTTAATAGCTTCTAAAACGAATAAGGTTCTGGTATATTAAAGCACTAGGAATCTATCAAAGAGGAACTGGAATCCATGGACATTTATTTTTAAAAATATGGAAAATATGCTATAAACCTTAGTTTATAATAACGACCCATTTTACACTGAAAGTCTATTTTAATAGGTTTGTGGGGCACCTGACTGTGTTAAAATACTTCATAAATATGCTGTATTTTGTAAAGAATGTTTAGGCTGATTTTAGACACTTCCACATATGACTTACAAACAGATTAAAGAAAGTAATATACTGATAGCTTTTAATATTAAGATATAAGAAAGATATGCCATTTTATTATTTTGTGATTTTCTATATATGACAACTGATGATGGAGAAGTACTCATAATGATTGTAAGTCATCTAAATCATGTATTCTCCTTCCTAATGTGGTTGTGTAAGGCATTATTTGTAATTTGTATTGGTGTTTAATGCTATACAGTGACAAACCATACATGTACGAAAATGTGTAGTTTTTATTTTAGACTGAACTCCCTAATTATGGAGGAGTGTATCTTTAGAACCACCCTAGATGATAGGCAAGAAGACACTTCTATATATTGAAAATCAAAATGAACCTCACATACAACAGAAAATAGACAGTTTAGAAAACTATCTGCAAGCTATGTAACCGGTCCTTGTGAACCTCCCTTAAAATAGAAGAATCACACGATGCCTGCAGAACGCAACGCATTGAAAATGCTATCTAATAGGACAAGATAAACATTTGATGGCGAAAACTGGATAATAAGTGCACAGTACACAAAGTTAACAGCAAATGGCACTAAGTGAATAAAAATCGAAATACACAATTTCACAATAGAATATTGGGTGCTGTGTGAGATCTCCAGCTTCACTGGAAGTATCGGATATTATATTTCATGAGATAGAAATGAGAATAATACAGCAACATGCAAAACAAATATAGCTGTGGCAGAGATTTTGAGATGATGTATAAACATAATAAAGCCATCCAATTTTCATATTTTTGTTTGAAACTCTGATAAACAAATCTAATATTCAGACCTAATTATCTTTAAAGGTTAGTGATATAACAAAGAAGATTTTCCTCACTGGAACGCACAAAAGCACCTGATACATTCCGTTCTAGTGCAATATTCAAAGCTCTCATTAAAATGAAACATTAAAGTAAAACGCAACAACAAAGACTATTCTACGCAGAAAGCGACATGATGTAGACTATACTAAAAACAGGAAATAGAAAACATCATCGGTGTAAAAGAACGTAAAGAAAGAAGACAAGTGGAACAAAAAGTAGTGAAACCAAACAAAGGATGAGAGTATATTTTTCATATTAATGTAATCCATAAATCAGAAAAAAGAGAATCATACAATTCCTGACAGAAAAACTGGTATGAACTTAAAAAAAATTATAAATTCTGTTTCCAAAACAACCAATTATTGCATACAAAAGAATCAGAAAAATAGACAATCACAAGAAATCGTAATGCCAACGAATGTCCTAACTTCGAACAACATGAGCATACGCAATTACAGCCGAGTTTAAGGGTCATCATATATCGCAGTGTCGTTTTTCCAGATTTTCTTGTTTGTAAAAGTTAAATTATGTTGGAATGATTAATCCTTTGTTAAGTATGCAGTTTTAAAATGTTTATTTTGATTGATGATAAAGTTGTTTTAAATCTGACATCTTTTGCAAAAGTGCTGTTTTAATTTGTGTGCTTTGTGGCATTTTTATAATTTTTGTCATATTATTCTTTGTTTCATCAGCTTTGTTGTGTTTATTATATTTCTGCTATTGTGTGTAATGCCTTCCTGCCTATCATCTAGGGGGATCTACTAAAGATAAACTCATCCATAGTGGGGTGGTTCTGTCTAAATTAACCAGTAAACATCTTATACACGTCTTCTTAACAGTAAGCATTACAGATTACATGTTTTGTCTCAGTGTGGTATTAAAAACCAATACAAATCACAAAATATAGCTGCAAGCAGCAATGCCAGGCCAAAGCAATCTTAAGTGGGAAAAAGAAGGCAATTGTCATCAGAGAGGGCAAAGGTCATCACAGTTACACGTCTTTTTTGCAACAAAACTTTCATTCCTTATGTTACATCTGTCAACCAAAAATCAGAACACTAGGTTTATTGGTTAGCTCAAAATTAGATATGTGCATAATTAATGAGGTACTGCATGTGGCATCATAAGGTCTAAAATCGTACCAAATATGAAGGGTATAGGACTCTTGGATACTGAGTTATGGACAAATATGTATATTTGAGGAAAAAAGGTCATTGAGGTCACGTGATATTTTGTCTAAAAAATTGTTTTCCATAGTTGTCCCTATATACCAAAAATCAGACCTCTAGCTCTGTTGGCTTGCCCAAAATTAGATATGTGCATAATAAATGAGGTATGGAATATGGTATCATAAGGTCTTCCATCGTACCAAATATGAAGGGTGTAGCCCTTGTGGTAATTGAGTTATGGACAAAAATGTATATTTGAGGTCAAAGGTCATCGAGGTTATGTGATATTTTGTCAAAAAATTGTATCCCATAGTTGGCCCTATATACCAAAAATCAGACCTCTAGCTCTGTTGGCTTGCCCACAATTAGATATGTGCATATTTAATGAGGTACAGCATATGATACCATAAGGTCTGCCATCATACCTAATATGAAAGGTGTAGCCCTTGTGGTTACAGAGTTATGGACAGATATGTATATTTGAGGTCAAAGGTCATCGAGGTCATGTGATATTTCGTCAAAAAAATTGTATCCCATTGTTGTCCCTATACACCAAAAATCAGACCTCTAGCACTGTTGGTTTGCCCAAAATTAGATAAGTTCATATTTAATGAGGTACAGCATGTGGTGCCATAAGGTCTCCCATCATACCAAATATGAAGGGTGTAGCACTTGTGGTTACTGAGTTATGGACAGATGTGTATATTTGGAGTCAAAGGTCATCGAGGTCATGTGATATTTCGTCAAAAAAATTGTATCCCATAGTTATCCCTATATACCAAAAATTAGACCTCTAGCTCTATTGGCTTGCCCAGAATTATATATGTGCATAATTAATGAGGTACAGGATGCTGCGTCATAAGGTCTCCCATCATACAAAATATGAACGGTGTAGCACTTGTGGTTACTGAGTTATGGACAAATATGTATATTTGAGGTCAAAGGTCATCGAGGTCATGTGATATTTCGTCAAAAAAATTGTATCCCATAGTTATCCCTATATACCAAAAATTAGACCTCTAGCTCTATTGGCTTGCCCAGAATTATATATGTGCATAATTAATGAGGTACAGGATGCTGCGTCATAAGGTCTCCCATCATACAAAAAATGAACGGTATAGCACTTGTGGTTACTGAGTAATGGACAAATATGTATATTTGAGTTCAAGGGTCATCGAGGTCATGTGACATTTTGTGAAAAAAATTGTTTTCAATAGTTATCCCTATATACCGAAATTCAGACCTCCAGCTCTATTTGCTTGCCCAGAATTAGATATGTGCATAATCAATGAGGTATAGGATGAGCTGGTCACGTGAAATTTTGTTAA
The DNA here is from genome assembly GCF_041260155.1 of Ptychodera flava. NCBI lineage: Eukaryota > Metazoa > Hemichordata > Enteropneusta > Ptychoderidae > Ptychodera > Ptychodera flava. The sequence continues at coordinate 22,021 of NW_027248340.1, forward strand.
AAAACCTTAACACTGATACATGTCCCTGTGTACCAAAAATCAGAACTCTAGCTCAAGTTTGAAGGCCGGAATTAGATATGTGCATTATCAATGAGGTATAGAAACATGCTAGGGTCATAGGTCAAGTTCATCCTCAAATTCTGATTTGCAGTTTGATCCCTGTTGGTCATTGTTCAGTAGTCACTAGCCCCGGCCCCGCAGGACTCTTACATAGGCCAGAATAAGCCATTGGTATAGCTTAGCTGCAGAGGTATAGGGGACGTCAAAGGTTATTGAAAAATCAGAAAAATAATACTTTAAAAATCTTCTTCTCATAAACGGCAAGGTGAAAATTCTTGAAATTTGGTATGTAACATCTTCATATTCAGATTTTCGATTTTCAATTTTATGCAAATTAGATGTAATTAATTTTTTAATAATTAATAACAGTCAGGTCATGTGACCAATCAAAATATGAACGGTCAGGTGCACCAGTACTCAGTGTGCCTAATAAGCCCTGCAAGTTTGAAAAGGCGGTGCGCAACGGTTTTGGAGATCTAGCTTTACAAAGAATTTACGGAAGAAGAAGAAGAAGTGATCCTGAGTAAATACAATAGGGACAAGCCCCATAGGGCTTTGTCCCCTAATAATGCACCACACAAATGAAGCCAATGTTATATTAAAAAGATAATAAATGATTTAGACGACTTACAATGATTAACAGGTGTCATATATAGAAACATTACGATATAATTAAAATCGCTTGACTTTCTAACATCTTAAGAGTAAAAGCATATCATTATATAACTTGCTTTAATCTGTTTGTAAGTCATGTATGAAAGTCTCTAAAATCAGCCTAAGCATTCTTTACAAAATACAATATATTTATGAAGTATTTTAACATATGCCCCACAAACCTATTAAAATAGACTTTCAGTGTTAAATCGATCGTTATCATAAATAGGTTTATATCATATTTTCCATATTTTAAAATAAATTTCCAAAGACTTCAGTTCCTTTTTGATAGATTCCTAGTGCTAAAACTATACTATATTTTACACTAGAAACTATTAAGCATTGCGGTGTTAATTTGGCAGCCATGTTGGATTTATGCAAATTATCATAGTGCTTTTGTAAAACAGTGAGCCTTAAAAGCGTTCCTTTATGCCAAAGAAATTCATTTCAACTTAACAATCACTGTAACAGCTTGTTTAAATACATATTGTATGACTGAAAATGTCATTTGTAGAATTTTGGCTGCCATATTGGATTTATGCAAATTATTAAAATGTATGTAAGACATTTTACCTCAAAAATCGTTTGTCCATGCTAAAGAAATGTAGGCCTACTTTGATTTAAGAAATCAGAGAAATAGCTTGTTTATGACCTGATGTTCAGGGCGAAATGTTATTTTGTGGGAATGTAATCAGCCTTATTGGATATATGCAATTTATCAAAGTTCCTATGCTAAACATTTTATCTCCAAAATGATCCCCTGTGACAAATAAGTAATGTTAGACTATAAAATCACTTGTTTTAGCTTGTTTAACATATGATGTATGACCAATAATGTTATTTTGTCAGATAGCTGGCAGCCATATTTGATTTATGCAAATTAGACATATTTCCCCAAGGCAGACTCGAGTAAACGTTTAGTATGTTGTTCTGGGTACCTCTTCAAAATGCATTTTCAAGAAAAACATTCTGTTGCAATATGTGATGGGTCTATACCTATTTTGACTGGACCATCGCCCACTAGTCAGGATAAACTGTCTGTCCGCCCGTCTCTCGCCCGCTGATGCGTGAAAAATCCCCCTCCCTTCGCCCACTCCGGGCGCCCACTGCACTGAAAATCGCATGATCGCCCTCCAAGAAATAGCTTGCTACAAACAGTTTGTTGCACGCACAACTTCGCTAACTACCCCTAAATACAGTCGCTCTCACACACGATCGATGTTAATTTCTCATTTTACTTTTTCATCTGAACTGCACAGTGCATGAACATGTTAAACAGGTTACACTGGACTGATCAAATTCCTTGCATGAATGAACAACGTTGACCAGCGAAGATGGTTTGATGAACGGTTTTGATATTTCCAGGATTATAAAAATTAAAATGTGAATTGTCTGGAAAATTTTACATTTATAATGGTATACCTCTACTTATAAGTGGTATACCTCCTGTTCTGATAGAATGTAAAATAAAAACGTTTTGTTGTGAATCAAGGTCTCCTTCTTATTCTAATAAGCAGTGCAATAGTCTTTTGTCACATGCTTTTTGAAAGGGTTGAGCTATACTTGTGATTCACGACATGTCAGTTGCGCGACTGTGTGTCAGGTACGGTCGTCCGCATAGCTGAGCAAAGGTGTCTGGACGGAAGGTTTACTTTATGGATATTTATGTAGTGTTGCATGCCCAAATTGATAAATCCAGTCTGTATTTTTCATCGACGGAATTATGTCTACAAAACGTGTGTGTGTAGAACATCAAAAAATGAACGTAACGTGCACCTGGCTAGCTGTCGAGGTTGGCTGACTTGCCCCGTATTTGTATGACGACAAAATCGACCATGATTAGGGTAATGAACTGACAAGAGGCGCTCTGTGGTTAAATTGATATAGAACAGTAAACTCAGAGGCTCATGGATAAGCCATACCCGGGTAAGCCTATCGGTGCTGATTCATCTCGAACAATGGGAGCTAAATTTGATTATTGATTGACTAAGCTATCCTGCGAGATTCTGATCAAGGTCATTGTTATGTCGAGTGTAAATTCAAATGAGTCATATCTAAGATTCAGACGCGAAACACTACATATAGAAAACCTTAGACCCGAAATACTACATACAGAAAGCCTTGACGATATTTTAATCGCGATCCGGGAACCGGTACGTGAAATGAAGTGTATTATAATGTCAAAAATAAATTCTCACCAACGCAAGAAACATTTTAGATTGCGAATGATGGCGTCAATAGCATCTACTTCACAAACAGCTACGAGAACAACTTGAACAAGAGAGAGGGGAAAAAATAAACGACACTTGTTAGCAATTTGAGCGTAAAATTTACTTATTTTTTACTAGAGAATGTTTTGAAAGTTGCGGGTTAGAAAGACAACCAGATATGAACTGAATATGCTCACGTGAATTACAACAGGTTCATCTATAGTAGTGCGCTTCACAGAACAATGAGATATATGTTATCACTATATGTAGCAGGTTTTTTTAAAACTTCGCACAGTACTCTAAGAGTTTAATCACTAATTACAAAACATTATTTAATATGCGAATGAGCTGTCCATTAACTTGACACTGCTCAATGCTTTATGGGACAATTAGATATTCATCAGATCAACATTTGTAGCACGTTTTATTTAATTTAATGCTGTAATTTTAGTGCAATGTAACTTATTACAAAGTTCATTAAATATGCAAATAAACCCTACATTAACTTGACACTGTTCCATGATTCATAGCACAATGTTAAATATTTATCAAATCAACTGTAGCAATCTGTAGCACGTTTCATCAAATTTTAGTGCCGAAATTTCAGAGTTATATACCTAATTACAAAGTTTATTAAATATGCAAATGAACCCTTAATTAACTTTATACTACTAAATGCTTTACAACACAGTTAGATATCTGTCGTATCAGTATGTGCAGCAGTGTTCATCACATTTGATGCAGTTATTTCGGAGTTATATGACTAATTATAAGACTTCATTGAATATGCAAATGAGCTAATTATTAACTTGACACTGCTCAATGCTTCTCAGTGCAATTGGATATTTATCAGATCATCATCTGTAGCAAGTTTCATCAAATTTAATGCTTTAATTTTGGAGTAATATCACTAATTACAAAGTTCATTAAATATGCAAATGAACCCTTAATTAACTTCACACAACTAAATGCTCTACACCACAATTAGATATCTGTCGGATCAGTATCTGCAGCAGATTTCATCACATTTGGTGCAGTTATTTTGGAGTTATAACACTAATTACTAAACATCATAAAATATGCAAATGACCTATTTGTTTACTTGACACTGCCGAATGCTTCTCAGTACAATTAGATATGCATGGAATATGCAAATGAGCTAATTATTAACTTGACACTGCTCAATGCTTCTCAGTGCAATTGGATATTTATCAGATCATCATCTGTAGCAAGTTTCATAAAATTTAATGCTTTTATTTTGCAGTAATATCACTAATTAGAAAGTTCATTAAATATGCAAATGAACCCTTAATTAACTTCACACAACTAAATGCTCTACACCACAATTAGATATCTGTCAGATCAGTATCTGCAGCAGATTTCATCACATTTGGTGCAGTTATTTTGGAGTTATAACACTAATTACTAAACTTCATAAAATATGCAAATGACCTATTTGTTTACTTGACACTGCCAAATGCTTCTCAGTACAATTAGATATTTATCAAAACAATATCTGTACCCAAATTTCACTGACTTTGGTGCCGTAATTTCAGAGTTATATACCTAATTACAAAGTTCATTAAATATGCAAATGAACCCTTAATTAATTTAACACTACTAAATGCTTTACACTACAGTTAGATATCAGTCGGATCAGTATCTGCAGCAGATTTCATCACATTTGGTGAAGGTATATCGGAGTTATATGACTAATTACAAACCTTCATAAAATATGCAAATGAGCTATTTATTAACCTGACACTGGCTAATGCTTTGAAGTATAATTAGATATATATCAGATCAATATTTGTTGCAAGTATCATCAAGTTGGGTGCAGGAATTTCAGAGTTATCTCACTAATAACAAAAGTTCATTAAATATGCAAATGAGAAGATAATTGACATGACACTCACAGTATCATGATAATGTTCTTAGATTGTCATCTGTGAAAAGTTTCATGAAATTTTGTCCAGTATTTCTTGATATATGTCTACACTGTCATTACCGTCTCCATAGGGAAACCATTGTATGGAAAAAAAACGATATTGCATAACTTCATTAATATGCAAGCCACACTAACCAAAATCTAATCAGTTCTTGCAAGTAGCACATGGTACCTGTGTACCAAATCTGACTTGAATCCGTTCAGGCGTTTTTGAGTTATCGTGTAAACAGACAGACAGACAGACACACACACACACACACACACACACACACACACACACACACACGGACAGACAGACAGACATCGCTATGACAATAGCCCACGTGTTTACACACGTGAGCTAAAAACGGGAAGACGGGTATTTAATCACCTGTTTTGTCATGGAATTCTCATCTATGTGCGTTAAAAGGTATCACTGGCCATGAAGTGATGGTCAGCGATAACCGCCCGGTGAAATTTTGCACCCGCTAAGTATTTGTAAATTTGAATTTACCTTCCTAAAAGGATTGTATACCCATACACACAATTCTGCGTTCGGACCTTCAAACTTCTGTAATACTGTTTTATGGGGACTGATCTTGCTCATTGAGTAATTTAATTTCCACGGTTTCTTATTGTGAAAATCGAAAATCCAACTTTTCTCAAGTAGAGTTTGCACAGGGATGGCGGCCATTTAGAATTTTAAGTGTCGGGAAATATTGATTAATTTGTTTCTTTAAGGACCAATTAGCTGCTAATTTTATTCATTATTTTCATGATTTTATTTCCAAACCAAAGTTGGTTCGTGTAAATGTGTTAATTGAAGGACGTGTATTGAAGTATCACTCCTCGCTGATTCGGACCATGCCTACACGTTTTAACAGGCTTAAAGAGGCACTCCCACTTGGTAACATTTTAAAACACATTTTTTTAATGCCAACGGTCGATATTTGACGTGGCGACTGCGCGCGGATCGCGAGATATCGATAAAAACATGTCTTCAAAAAAGTAAAAGTTTGAATTCCGGTGGCCCACCTAAATTCAGCTTCCGAACATCGAACGTTCGGCACTGGGGCCATTGTGAACTAAGCTATGGAGAACGAGTCTACGCTGACGCTGCTGTACGCCACCATAGAGAAAGATAGATAGATAGAGTGGCAACGGGTATTGTTTAAGGCGTGAAGTGGTTATGTAACCCATCCATGTTCGCCTCGCCTCAGGTTGCTCTCGCCTCTCTTTTCCGAAGAGTGCCGACCATGAATCCTTCGCTAGCTTTCGGATTTTCGCCAATTGTTAAGCGAAAGTATGTTCGGCAAAGTTTGTGTTGTTGTTGTCGTGTGGTGCTGAGCAGAATTGACGTGCTGGCGAAAACGGGAGTGTTTTGAGCTTCAAGAAAACGAGTTTTACCGTTTTAAAAATTCCTCTCATATTTTTATGAATATATAATGAGTGTGTTTGAACCAAATTTGAAAGTCTTTTATCGATACTGTCTGGTTTTACTCAATGGTTTACGGTCAGTCGTACCCTCTTTTACACGTGCGTCAAGGAAGGACATGTTTATGAAACTGCTGGCGTGTTATGTTTTGATTGGCGTGAAGCAGTGTTTCTTGCCCGAGAGCTCACAAAGTAACTATGGTTGCTACGCGACTGGCAGTACGATGCCATCTCGTCGTATTTTTCACATAATCTTGTGTAATCATCAACCACAGACAAAGCCTCCAAAAAGTTTAACACCTTTGGAGCTCATTTTAATAGGAAAAGCCAATAGTCTACCGAGACGACCATGGAACAAAAGGCATGCAAGTGTTGCTACTCTGTTTATGTTACTCTGTGACGCCACCAACCACTTGCGTCAGTGATCGGTCATGCCCCCTGGGAGAAAGCCGAGTCTCTCTGACTTGGCGAAAAAACGAAAAACAATTTTTGCTGATTCCACCAGAATTCGCATAGGTGACTAGCACAGTTACGTGCGGTTGATACATAGCGGCCGCCGCGTGGTATTCATAGACGCATACCACGCGCGCGGCGAATACTGTGTGGCAGACGACAAAATGTAGTCATCGGAGGCGGCTAATATTTAACACGTAAAAACTGATGTTCATGTGGTGTTGGTTAAAAATATAATACAACTGATTTAGAATAATGAAAAACGATAAAAACTAAGGAGAATTTTAAAAAACTTACCTGAGGTAAAGGCATAATGCTGTATATAAAGTCTTTGCAGTGTGGGAAGTAAATTCATTGCATCATTCGAACTTATTGTAGACTCCCTAGAATATCGTCAATCAGCACAACAACAAACCTTCGGGGGATTTCGGGTCAAAATCAGAAACGATAGTAAAACTTCGGGATGTGAAAAATACGCTCGGTAAATGACATGTTTTTATCGATATCTCACGATCCGCGCTCAGTCGCCACGTCTAATATCGACCGTTGGCATTAAAAAATGTATTTTAAAAATGTTACCAAGTGGGAGTGCCTCTTTAATAATAAACGGGTGCCGTACCCATAAAGTGGCGCCACCATAGGAAAATACAAAAAAAGTATTTCCTGCACATACACATCGTGATCATACCAGAAACAAGCATGATGCCATTTACTTGTACACATAACACACGATGGTCAACAGTTTATTGTTTTAATCCTTATTTTCTCTGTCATATGATTGTTTTTGAAAATGGTGGGAAATCTAAAATGACGTTAAAACCTCTGAATTAACATGCCACGTTTGACAGTCATGGCTGCGTTATACACTTTTTTAGTCTCTAATGGGTCTTATTCAAAGAAAACTCTCGGAAAACTAAGGATATTTTGAGATCGGTTTGCCAAACATTGGCAGCTATTGGGGCTTTGATCATACAGTAATCGTAAATTTGGCACCATGCCCCTTGATTTGAGTTTCCTTAATGAAAAGTTTGAGCAAAAGTCTGAGTTTTTCAGTTTCTTTTTTATTTTTTACTAGTCCAACATCCAACGGGCGTTAGCCCAATTACAGAATGAGGTACGGCATTACCCACTAACATCCATTAGAGCACTGAGGAGTAAAGTGCGTTGCTAAGGGGCACAACACCGTCCTGAACTCACCATGTGAGTCCATTTACTCTGGGCCTACCCAGTCTTGAACCGGGTCTCGAACTCACCATTCTCTGATAGTTAGTTCGTTACCCTGCATGACAACTGGTCCACGGTGCATCAGTTTCGACATGCGTACTACCGTAGTAACGTTTCACTTTTCTTGTTTCTTGTTGCTCAAATGTATTTTCTTAATGAGCATGAACAAATAAATAAATAAATAAACAAACAAACAAATAAATAGATAAATAAATAAATAAATAAATAAATAAATAAATAAATAAACAAACAAATAAATAAATAAATAAATAAATGCTTTAATTTGTCAACCATTAACAGAAAGTTGTATTACTAGAGGTCCTTTCCGTTTTGATTCTATAAAACAGGTCTTCTATCACAATGACAGACGTTCATTACCTAAAAGCGCGTTTGTATTGTGAGTATTAAAATTAACTTTCCCTAGCGATGTAGCGATGTACCAAGGGTATAATAATTTTAATCGGCATCTCGTATGAGCACCGATGTTAGGAAGTAAAAACGTGACTATTCTTGTTTTTAACTCCAACTGAAGCCACCAGCGGTTAGCAGGATCGATATCACCCAAGTCGAAATAATGGAGGTATCTTATCAAAATCCCGCCAGAACTTCCTACAAGTGTGTCGGAATATATATATATATATATATATATATATATATATATATATATATATATATATATATAATATATATATATATATATAATATATATATATATATATATATATATATATATATATATATATATATATATATATATATATATATATATATATATATATATACATATATATATATATCACAAAGTATACAGATGTCTCCATGGGAAACTTCAGTGCTCGAAGAGTTAAAAATGATAACAAAGTATAGGATAGAGCCCGAGTACGAGGGCTGTTCTGATATATAAAGTCCAACCCAACGATCAAATGTCGAGGCCGCAGGCCGAGACATTTTATTGTAGGGTGGACTTTATATACCAGAACAGCCCGAGTACGAGGGTTTTATCCGACTTAAAAACTATCCGAGTCGCCCCTAACTGCTATATTTTCGTTTCCAATGTATTTACGTCAACCGTCGCCTTTGTCAATGTAACATGTTTAGGATAAATTAAAACTTTTATTTGTGAAATAGCCTTCCAATGTAATGGAACATCCTATAAATGCCCTAGGGCACATTAGCTTATGTTTGTACGGGCCACCGCAGATTTTGTGTTGCAGCTGGTTTCCGCTTTGTTACCAAATTTGAATATCAGGGAAAAAACGTACAAGATGTCTACAGAATATGACATGTTCACTTTTGATTGGACTGTACTTTACTACGGCGCTGTCATTCGTTTCTGGAATTTGGTGACCAAGGCTTTCCGAGTAAATAAAACACCTGAATTGAGCACTCTGATTGGTCAATCAACAGTAGATAGTTTTTTAACATTACTTCAAGTACTGAACAATTATATGCGTTTCGAAGATTAGTATATAATTAATATCTATTCGTTACATAAGAGAATAATAGAATCTCACATCCCCAAGAACGTGGGATCAGATTTCTCACACGAGTTGGGGATATTTTGTCTCACACGAGCCGCAGGCGAGTGTGAGACAAAATATCCCCGACGAGTGTGAGAAATCTGATCCCAGGTCCTTGGTGTGTGAGATTCTTTTTCTCACATGACTACAAAATGCGTTAAATTCACATAGAACACGTATAACATTATCCGAAATCGTGACAACTCTGTCGTCGGCCACTGTACTCTGACCTGCTTACTTTGTAATCCGGCCCTCGTGTTAGTCGTCGTTCCATCGGATAACTATGGAAGACCGGTCACGACATGCGACATGCGAGTTTTTTTAAACTGCGACCTGGGAGTTCTTAAACTGCGACATGCGAGTTGCAAAACTAATATGGCGTTTGCATACATGTCATTTCGTTCTCCTCCTAACGATGGATTACAGAGGTAGAGACGAACTTATTTCTGCATACTTCTAAAATGAATACACCGTGGGAGAAATAGCGGCTACGTTAGGACTCGGACATGTATGGAAGACCGGTCACGACCTGCGACATACGACCTGCGTCTTTAAACTGTGATCTGCGACCTAACCCTAACCCTACCCTAACCCTAACCCTAACCCCTAACGCTAACTAACCCTAAGTTAAGCCGTTACAATTTTTCCCTCCCTTGGCCTAACCTCCAGGGTTGAGAGCGAAGTAAGGCTTTTTACCAGAGAAAACCTAACCTCTAACCCTAACCCTAACCCCTACCCTAACCCTAACCCTAACCCCTAACCCTAACCCTAACCGCAGATCGCAGTTTTAAAAACTCGCATGTCGCATGTCGTGACCGGTCTTCCATAGATAACATTTTGCGCGTGGACGAAACAGACTGTTTATCAGCCAATCAGAGCTGGTGTAATATTTAATGCAGAGTGTGGGACGATTTCTGAGAGTATGGGATCGATTTTTCCCACACCGTCGATCCCGCACTCCCAGCGGCCAGGAATGTGAGGAATTCCTTTGATTGACGCTTGTGTCACAAGGTGTTGAATGTGTATTTAAAAAACTATCTACTGTTGATTGACCAATCAGAGTGCTCAATTCAGGGTGTTTTATTTACTCGTAAAAGCCCTGGTCAACCAAATTCCAGAAACGAATGACAGCGCCGTAGTAAAGTACTGTCCAATCAAAAGTGAACATGTCATATTCTGTAGACATCTGATACGTTTTAATATTCAAATTTGGTAACACAGCGGAAACCAGCTGCAACACAAAAGCTGCTGTGCCCTAGGGCATTTATATAATGTGCCCCAGGGCATTTATAGGATGTTCCATTACATTGGAAGGCTATTTCACAAATAAAAGTTTTAATTCATATCCTAAACATGTTACATTGACAAAAGGGACGGTTGACCAGTTAGGGGCGATAGTTTTTAAGTCGGATAAAACCCTCGTACTCGGGCTCTTCTGGTATATAAAGTCCAACCCTACGATAAAATGTCTCGGCCTGCGGCCTCGACATTTTATCGTTGGTTGGACTTTATATACCAGTAGAGCCCTCGTACTCAGGCTTTATCCTATACATATTGGTGTAAAGGTCTTTCGTCTTCAGTCTCGGTCGAAACTCCACGATGTCCACACAAGTATTTTTTATGTGTATATTCTCTAAATCTTGTAATGCAGTTTTATAGATCTTGTAAGTTCGTTGCCTTTTGACAATGCGTTGTAAGGGGAATTGTGTAAATAAAAGTGGTGAGTTTTTCGAGGGTACACAGTACGCTCGTGGGGTGTGACGACCACCGCATACAGCATATTATCGCTGTTGTGTATCATTCAATTATCAATTCTCGAAGTTCAGTATAGATAAAGTAATCATATCTATTACGTAAGTTGCATGCATCATGTGTGACGATTGCTGCATGCATGAAACTTGAGTAACAGATAAAAGTACCTTATACTTTTCGTAATTTGTATGTGTATATATATATATATATATATATATATATATATATATATATATATATATATATATGTATGTATATAATATATATATATGTGTGTGTGTGTGTGTGTGTGTGTGTGTGTGTGTGTGTGTGTGTGTGGTTGACTAGAGTTGCAGTGTTGTTCCTGTATAACGGTTCCATCTTTACTTACTACTTGTATCTCTTTTGTTGGCGTGGATGTACCAGGCGCCAAATGTAAAATAATTATTTTACACATTAGAAGAACATATTCATACGAAAAGGGTGTATTTGCATGCATTTATCAATAAAAATAAACTCCTATAGCATAAGTATAAATAAATCAATACAGACATAAGTAAATACATATATGAGTGAAAAAACATACATATATGTGAACCAATTCACACAAGACCTATGAAGACAGACATATACATACATACGTGCATACGTACGTGCATACATACATACATACATACGTACGTGCATACATACATACATACATACATACATACATACATACATACATACATACATACATACATACTACATACATACATACAATACATACATACATACATACATGCATCCACGCACGCACATACATACGTGCATACGTACGTGCATACGTGCATACGTACGTGCATACATACATACATACATACATACATACATACATACATACATACATGCATGCATGCACTCACGCACGCACGCACGCACATACATACATACATACATACATACATACATACATACATACATACATACATACATACATATACACACATACAGGATCGAAAAGTTTACATGAGGGGAACGAAGTACGCATGCGTATATCCAGTCGCACACACACACACTCACACACACACACACACACACACTGCTACTCGGAAAAGTTTACATGAGGGGGAACGAAATACGCATGCGTATATCTACTCGCACACACACACACTGCTCTGAAAAGTTTACATGAGGGGGAACGAAGTACGCATGCGTATATCCACTCGCACACACACACCTACACACACACACACACACACACACACACACACACACAACAAACACAACACACACATTGCTACTCTCTCTGAGATACACACACTGACGCGACGATCTGCAGGCCCGGAAGTGCCACACCGGGGAGCTCACTCCTAACTCGGACTCTACGTACCTCGCGGCGTCGAAGGCTAGTGACGATGACAAAGATGTGCGACACTTTTTCTCTTTCTTGCCTTTGTGTCGTGAGTCGGGTTCGTACAGGGCTTTACACAGTGGTAAAGTGGTAGCCGGCCTGAGTAATACTACACTGCTTAGAGGCCCCGTAAGGGTTTCTGACTTAATGGTACCTGCCATGCCGGCGAAGTTCTGCTGGGGTTAACGGCCCAACCCAGGCCAATAAAACACTTGGAGTCGTGTATTACAGCTCTCTGCCATTCGGCTTATATTCTTTAATGGTTAAATACAGCATTCAACAGGAACTACAGCAACAGCTTACTGGAACTAAAGCAACAGCTTTACTGCTAAACTCTCTGTTCTCTAAACTCTCTGCTTACTTTACTCAGGATCGTACGTAGCTCCACTCAGCAGGGAATGAATGTCTGGAATGCCAAGTATGCCCACTGGAACTAGACAGCAACGGCGTACGGAGAACTGGAATTTTCAAACTAATATTAAGAGCCACTGTGTATTTTCTAATAAACTCATTTTCACGCCTACGACATTTTAGTGCCTGATGTACAAGGCAGTGGTATTTTTTTACGAATTTTCATTAGTTCTACGCGTGAATTTTTGATCGAAAAATTGATGCTTTGTAAAGTTTGGTCAAACATCAATGTATTCACTTTTCCCCGGACGTTTTTTGATGAAAGTCATATGGTCAACCCGGTCAATGTAGTATCATTCGACTCTTAATGGTACGAAATGTGTCAAACTGTCATCCGACCCCTATCGACCCCTAGCGTTTTCACGTAATGGGGGCTTTCTTTCTGCCTACTTTTAGTGATTTTCTAAATGTGGACGCCTTATGTAAACATAGCCAGGCCGTCAGGCCTGCAGTTGAGGACCGGGGCAGCAGGTCACCTCGACCCCTGTCCGTTTCGACCCAAGTAATTCACACCCTCTTGTCGTTGTTTGTGGTCAAATCAATCCCGGTGCCTTAGTCACTTCGACCTCAGTCAGTTTTCATGTTACATGTACCTGACAACGTTTTACTGAGTACATTATGCAACTTGTTTATGTGAGAAAAACTGCTGGCTTCGCTACAACATCCACGGGGTAGCTGTGATATCGCAGCGGTACTTGTGGCGTGTCGAACGCGCTCGGGTCATTGGTTTGGGGTCATCGCCACAGTCCCTGTGGCGATGACCCCAATGACTCGATCGCGTTCGCCACGAGTACCGCTGCGATATCACAGCTATCCACGGGGCTGTGAACACTCTGATACTTGTGGGAGGCCTGGGGTACCCCGGCCCCATTGTCATTTACTGACTGGGGAACGTGTCTCACTGAAGTACGGATGGATAAAGCATGTCATTTACTGATTTTTGGAAATAAAGCATTCGTCATTATCGCAATTGCTTGCCATATGCGGCAAGATTGGATGAGCGAGGCCGGTCCGCTCGCCTTGGTGTCTTGACGCCAAATGAGCCTATTTCCGGTTTAGGCGTTGGGCTTACAGCAATGCATTATAGGATATCTTCCAGGGCGGCGTGGATCAGTGTGTGTGTGTGCGAGTAGATATACGCATGCGTATTTCGTTCCCCCTCATGTAAACTTTTCCGAGTAGCAGTGTGTGTGTATGTGTGTGTGTGCGAGTAGATATACGCATGCGTATATCCCCCTCATGTAAACTTTTCCGAGTAGCTTCTGGCAGTTTGTGTCCATGAAAACAGAGCCCAGCGCAGTTCTATAAATAGCGTTGACCCCGCGCATGACGTCATCGCGTGGGCGCGGCTTAATATTTAAATTACAGAATTAAATTTAAATAAGGAAAAGGCGCTTCTTTAAAACTCCGTAAGCCAGTGAGCTGTCGTGCAGTTACGTCCCATAAATCTACCTAAAAATCTAACAACAACACTCATTGGTAAGTGACTCATAAAAAATAACAATAACTTCGTTCAACAGTTTGATGAATATGATGCGGTTTTTCTCTCATACTATTTGTGTACGTAACCATAGTACGTTACCATAGTGTCCAGTTTAGGCGACGCTTTTGTGTATTTACGTACATGAACTAAAAAGCCGGGCTCAGTTAGACTCCGTAATATAATCGTAACTTAGCTGGGCTCAGTTAGACTCCGTAATATTATCGTAACTGAGCTGGGCTCAGTTAGACTCCGTAATATATATAATCGTAACTGAGCTGGGCTCAGTTAGACTCCGTAAATATATAATCGTAACTGAGCTGGGCTCAGTTAGACTCCGTAATATTATCGTAACTGAGCTGGGCTCAGTTAGACTCCGTAATATATATAATCGTAACTGAGCTGGGCTCAGACTCCGTAATATAATCGTAACTGAGCTGGGCTCAGTTAGACATCGTAATATTATCTAAACTGAGTCGGGCTCAGTTAGACTCTGTAATACATATAATCGTAACTGAGCTGGGCTCAGTTAGACTCCGTAATATAATCGTAACTGAGCTGGGCTCAGTTAGACTCCGTAATATTATCGTAACTGAGCTTGGCTCAGTTAGACTCCGTAATATTATCGTAACTGAGCCGGGCTCAGTTAGACTCTGTAATATATATAATCGTAACTGAGCTGGGCTCAGTTAGACTCGGTAATATAATCGTAACTGAGCTGGGCTCAGTTAGACTCCGTAATATTATCGTAACTGAGCTGGGCTCAGTTAGATTCCGTAATATATATAATCGTAACTGAGCTGGGCTCAGTTAGATTCCGTAATATATATAATCGTAACTGAGCTGGGCTCAGTTAGACTCGGTAATATAATCGTAACTGAGCTGGGCTCAGTTAGACTCCGTAATATATATAATCTTAACTGAGCTGGGCTCAGTTAGACTCCGTAATATAATCGTAACTGAGCTGGGCTCAGTTAGACTCCGTAATATTATCGTAACTGAGCTGGGCTCAGTTAGACTCCGTAATATAATCGTAACTGAGCTGGGCTCAGTTAGACTCCGTAATATAATCGTAACTGAGCCTGGGCTCAGTTAGACTCCGTAATATAATCGTAACTGAGCTGGGCTCAGTTAGACTCCGTAATATAATCGTAACTGAGCTGGGCTCAGTTAGACTCCGTAATATTATCGTAACTGAGCTTGGCTCAGTTAGACTCCGTAATATTATCGTAACTGAACCGGGCTCAGTTAGACTCTGTAATATATATAATCGTAACTGAGCTTGGCTCAGTTAGACTCCGTAATATAATCGTAACTGAGCTGGGCTCAGTTAGACTCCGAAATATTATCGTAACTGAGCTGGGCTCAGTTAGACTCCGTAATATATATAATCGTAACTGAGCTGGGCTCAGTTAGACTCCGTAATATAATCGTAACTGAGCTTGGCTCAGTTAGACTCCGTAAATATATATAATCGTAACTGAGCTGGGCTCAGTTAGACTCCGTAATATAATCGTAACTGAGCTGGGCTCAGTTACACTCCGTAATATTATCGTAACTGAGCCTGGGCTCAGTTAGACTCCGTAATATAATCGTAACTGAGCTGGGCTCAGTTAGACTCCGTAATATAATCGTAACTGAGCCTGGGCTCAGTTAGACTCCGTAATATAATCGTAACTGAGCTGGGCTCAGTTAGACTCCGTATATATATAATCGTAACTGAGCTGGGCTCAGTTAGACTCGGTAATATATAATCGTAACTGAGCTGGGCTCAGTTAGACTCCGTAATATAATCGTAACTGAGCTGGGCTCAGTTAGACTCCGTAATATTATCGTAACTGAGCTGGGCTCAGTTAGACTCCGTAATATATATAATCGTAACTGAGCTGGGCTCAGTTAGACTCCGTAATATTATCGTAACTGAGCTGGGCTCAGTTAGACTCCGTAATATATATAATCGTAACTGAGCTGGGCCCAGTTAGACTCCGTAATATAAATCGTAACTGAGCTGGGCTCAGTTAGATCCGTAATATTATCGCAACTGAGCCGGGCTCAGTTAGACTCCGTAATATATAATCGTAACTGAGCTGGGCTCAGTTAGACTCCGTAATAATATCGTAACTGAGCTGGGCTCAGTTAGACTCCGTAATATATATAATCGTAACTGAGCTGGGCTCAGTTAGACTCCGTAATATAATCGTAACTGAGCCGTGCTCAGTTAGACTCCGTAATATTATCGTAACTGAGCTGGGCTCCGTTAGACTGTAATTGACCTCGTAAATGATTTGAGAACCCAATACCATGTAACATTTCTACCACCGCCTAATGTGACCACATTGAAAGAAGGGGAACCCGATTAGTACATTTCTTGTTATCACACTCCTAGAATGATAACTGGATGTTTTATGTATACTTTCTTATTGATTTACAGCCATGGAATCAGCATTTATGGACTTTGTCCAAAAACAAGCAAAACCGTCAGTGGCTGACGCGAAGGTGGAAGTTATTCGGGTTTTTGATGAGGAATCGGTATTTGTAACAAAACACTTAGACCTACTAAAAGAAAACGGCGTCGGAAACTTTTCCAGAAAAAAAGAATATGGAACTATAACACAATTCAAATGTGAGCGTTTCAGGAAACCTTCGGGACAATCTACAGGGGACCCGACAAAGAGTAGAGCAAATGCATGCGAAGCATATGTATCCTATAAATTTGTTTACTCGGCTGATAGGTGTATGAAGGCCTGTATAATTCGAACAAAGGGACACCATACAGGTCATGACCTAGGAAACGAAGAAGAAAAATTCGTCAGTAGAATCCACCCAGATCTCGTTGCATATATAGAGCTCCTCGCTATGCAAGACAAAAAATGTAATTACATCCTGAGTGAAATTCAAAAGTGGTCACAAAGCAGAGGATATTTTGACATGCATGACAGGGAATACTATCCCCTGCCTTCTGATGTCAAATACATCATCAGCACTGTTAGAAATCAACCTCACAGAGATGCAGATGATGCTGTTAGCGTTGACTCTATCATAAATCAGACTTCCAAGGCAAAATACTATACTACCAGCCATACCACAAGCAAGAGCAACAGCCGTTGATCATAATCATGCAAACACCACTTCAGAGGGACATGATGAAGAAGTTCGGGAAAACATTGATCTTTGTTGATGCAACATACTCTGGTCAGTAACATTTACACACACACACACACACACACTCTCTCTCTCTCTCTCTCTCTCTCTCTCTCTCTCTCTCTCTATATATATATATATATATATATATATATATATACATATATGTATGTATATATGTATATATATATATATATAGAGAGAGAGAGAGAGAGAGAGAGAGAGAGAGAGAGAGAGAGAGAGAGAGAATGAAATGTAGTCTTCGCAGGGAAGAAAAGTGCTCAATACAAAAATGTAGAGCGGTATAGTATAATACAGGTAGTTTCAAGTAAGAAACTTAGACTTCGTTACTTTCTGTGTTTCATTGCGTTTGCATGAAACACAGAGAGTAACGAAGTCTAAGTTTCTTACTTGAAACTACCTGTATTATACCATACTATGTATGTATATGTAGCCGCCTAACCGAAGGTCATCAATATTGACCGTTCGGTTACCAGAGAATGATTGCCAGTCAAAATAAAATTACTGTTCTGAATGGAAGATGTCGATCTTACTGGAGGGCTTTAAACAAGCAACTTCTGTATTTCGTAGCAGAACTTGGGTCTTTCGATGAATAAAGTCGTTTTAATTGTTACTTTTTCTTAGTTTCAAGTGGCAATGCATCTTCCGAAAACGACCTTGTAGAACCTACGCGTATCAGGTCGTGTACAGGTGAAGCCTGTGGCCCGGTTCCCGTACGGGTATCCGTATGAAAGAAATTTACATCCCTATGTTTCACAGTGTCTTGTTTTTTGTCTTTTGGAAGAATTATCCCTGAAGATCTTGGTTTTAAGGATATTGCAGTTGACAGTTGGTTTTTAAGTTGTATAATTTCTTCATAGTATATTATTATTTCTAATTCCTAAAAATGCACTCTATGAAAGTCTCAGTGCGCTGTACAACACAGTTAAAAGTGGAAAAAATGATTGTACAAAACACAAGTGAAAACTGCACCAATTAAAGCTTACAAAAAAAAATGGAAAATTTGAGTCTTCAAGCCACATTTAAAAGAATGAACAGTACTATCCAGAACGAAGGAACACAAACTGTAAAAGCTCCTTGGCCGCAAGACTTGTGGGAATAACCAAGAGGAGATCGTAGGTGTCTTGTCGGAACATACAGGTCAATCAAATCGATCAAGTAAAGAGCTGCAGCCCCTCTGATAATCTTAAAAATAATTAATAAAATTTTAACTGTATACGAGGTTCGACAGGTAACCAATGTAGATCGATAAGAACAGGAGTGATGTGGTCAAACTTACGAATACACATGTGACCAGACGGGCAGCGGCATTCTGAACGCACTGCATACGATTTAGTGGGTCATTTGTAATGCTAGAAAGAAGACTGTTGCAGTAAGCAAGCTTGGAAGTCCAAAAGCATAATTACGTTTTTTCCGTAGTGGGTTTGTCAAGGATTTTTCGAATTTTACCTATCCTTGACAGAGAGAAATTTGCATTCTTATACAACTGAATAATATGATCGGACATGGAACCGTCCCCGTTGAGAATAACATCGCAAAGTTTTCCCAGCAGCCCGTGATATTTGTGTAAATAAACTCGAAACGCATATTCGGTATGTATGTATGTATGTATGTATGTATGTATGTATGTATGTATGTATGTATGTATGTATGTGTAACCGATCACAGTGACTTGTTGAACTACTAGCCTTTTTAAAAGTTTTTGCTGCTTCCTATCCCAAGGAGGGAATTTAACGTACAGTATGTTTGTACGACACTACTATTGAAATCTGGGATTTGCCCTTTGAGCAGTTCTGTTCTCAGTGGTATACTCCAATCGTTCACTTTATAGACTGAGTTGTAATTATGCAGTGAATAATCTCAGGAATCCAACTTACAACTGTCTGAATTTACACAGGTGTTACAGCCTATGGATTTGCTCTGTATACAATGGTTGTGAGGGATGGCCATGGACATGGATTTCCTGCTGCATTTATAATTCTAAGTGAGGATCCGAAGTGTGCTTGACCAAAGCATTCCATATCATAAGGGAAAAAATAGCATATGCCCAAGGTGAGTCCTATAGGTCATTGAATTGTAATACAATCCATAAAGTGGCAATTCAGCATGTGATGATCATACTGTCACCACATATTTTCAAGTGCATTAATATAAAATTACAATCACTACAATCCAAGATAAATAATTTATGTTAAAGTATATCGTGCCTCGATTATTTTGGAATTTTGCACACAGTTCTGCGCAGTGTGTCACAGCGCGCTCCCGGTATGCCAAACAGCCCTTTCTCTCGATGTTTGTATGCATATTTCTATTGCCACCACTTATCACTTGTAAATACTAGAAAGAAACCCGTGTTACACACGGGTATTCCTGTCAATGTTGATTTAATCACTTTTTATTTATTTAGAGAGGTCAAATTGTAAAACTAACATGAAGTTTTAAAATGAATTGGATGCACATGCTGTAGGACAACTCATTGTTCAAATCGGTCAATTCTTTTCGCACAATGGAGTCATTTTTCACTGCTAGTATGCCTTTTGACCTCACCAGAACAAAATAATTCCGAATGCTGACAGGAAGTTAGAATCGGGATTGGTATGCAATGATAAGTTCTCTTCTCTGTACCAAGGGAATAATGTTTCATTAATACTGTATACTACACAGAATTACATATTTTTAATAATATATTTTATTATACAAAAAACACACGTTTAGTGGTGCAATTTCTGACTTGCGGTCTAAATTTTGACCTTACCAGAAGACAATAGCAAATTAACCGTAGCTTAAATTAAGAATTTGATTTTCATTAAATGATAAGTTCTTTTCTTTACTGAGAGAATAACTGTTTCCACAAAGTAAAGAGACGCAACTTTTTGAATTGTTTTATCACGAAGACAGTGGATGCATAGGAGCAGAATATTCCCTATGTTGTGTAAGAACGCACTAAAAGTGATAACTTTAGAGTAACTTGGCATTTGAATTGTCCTTTTTATTTTCGTTCTGTTGTATGTAATGTAGTTTATAATAAAACATTACTATTTGTTATTTACACCCATGATATTCCCATACTTTACCATCATTTTGTTACCATGGCAACCAAAATACCGGACATCCATTCAAAGCTATTAAACCATTCATTTAGACCAGCTTTGACTTCTCCTACCTTAAAAATGTACAGGGTGACCCCCAATGTTTTAGCCTTATTTTCGTGCGCATAGCTAATATAATTTATTCTGAAAATTTCAACAAATGTTTAAATCTGAAAATGGCAAAAATAGTTTTAAACGTGACAATTTTACGAAACTTAAAGTACGTAATTCCGCATTGAAAAGGACACAGAATGATGATATAATGCAAACGAATGTCAACTTTGGTAAAATTGGTAAAATATCCCAAAAATTTGATTGATGACCCAATATCTTTATTACATAATAACACCTGTGGGTCATATTCTATCAGTACCATAAATTTCAAAGTGATCAGAAAATATTTAATTTCGAGGTGCGTACCACATTAAAACAGTTTGTTCTGATGAGTTTCATATAGCTTCTTTATGTTTAAAGATTCTCACATCACCCTGTCCTTTTATGGGCCGGTCAAAACTGCTTGTTATCTACGGGAAAGTTGTACTTGAATATAGAGAATTAAGGGTTTAAGAATTCCCAGAAAGTTACCTGAGACGGTAAGATTGGGGGGGGGGGTTATTTGTATCAAAACAGTGGGAAAAAATATTATTTAAAAAAATCAATATTGTATATTTAATGGAAGGGTTAGGAGTTCACACACCATATGCAACTGACATTTTCCAGTGGCTTTGTGTTTAGTGTTTGATTATTGCTTTGTAGTAAAAAGGTATCTTCTGTTCACACTATTAGGGCATTTATGATAGACAAAGATCTGAAGGAAGCCAATGCCATCAATGAAGCCTTCCCAGACTCCTCTATTTTACTGTGTTGGTTTCATGTTTTACAGGTATAATAATATACAGATATATTCAAAATAAATAGTCAAAAGCAGTAGTTTTTATTTTATTATTAGCATGGTTACTGTAAGAAATAAATTTACTTCAATAATTTAAGTTAATTTACTATTGATTATTCAAAATTAATATTTTTCTAATGTGTTAAAGTTGATGAAGTATTAGCCTTTATAATTTTTCTCCTTTTCTACAATCTGCACAAACAGTGAGCATCCATAAATCAGGTAAACATATACTATGGCTAAATAGTGTATTTTAGTGCTATATATTTTGAAGCACTTGTAAGTTATTCACTTTTTAAAGTAATTTTTTGCTGTGCAGATGAGGCCTTGGAAAAAAAAATCTGTAAATTCCAGTAAACCTGATCTACCCTAGTTCAAGCCCCCAGACCCTAAACCATTTTTTTCGCAACTTGAATGAAAATCTCATGAGATTACACGAGATTGGGCAACAAGTTGAAAATTGAATGTAATTTTGATACTGTGTTGAGTTAAAAATTTATAAAAAAAATGTCAACAAAATACAAAACATATTCCAACCTATCTACCGTATTTCTGAAAACATACAAGTTTTTAATCTTGGCTGATCATAAATTTATATTGAGTCTATGAGCAATTATGCTATTGTTTTAAACTACTATTTTTTGTAAAGATACAATGAAAGTTTATCCATACTGTGACAATTGACAACTGACATTAACAAAACATCATAAGTCAAGATCTGTAACAATTTGTTGTACAATGATTACTATTTAATAGGCTGTACATAGATGGCTGCTAAAGCAAACATCTGGTTTATCTGGTGTTGGAAACAAAGAGAAGAGAAGTCAAGTCATTAGATTTATGACTGAATTGAAGAATTGTAATACAGTGAGTAATTTATAAGCATGAAATCTTTGATTTTGCATTAACTACAATAAAATTGTTCTTCTGCCACACAACAAATTGTCTTGCTATCTCTGTCTTGATTGTGCCATGTTATCAATATCGTCATACAGTAGTCTATAATCTTGAGCAATATCGATCAGATGCACTTTGATTTCAAAAATTATATCATGCATTAAGACTTCAAAAGTGTAAGAAGAATAATACGTTTGTACCTTTACCCAGACATAAATTTCTGGTCATATAAAATTGCATCTTAATTGTTTCTCATTAATAGGAGAGTGAGTTCATGGCACTTGCCTGCACTGTCACTACTAGATTTGATAAGCCAGTAGTGACATATCTTGAAGACAACTGGCTACATATGCAAGTGGCAGTCATGTGGTCAAACTTTGGAAGGAGGTTTTTCCATGAAAACAGTGAAACAAATAACCTGGTAGAAAGGTATGTTTTAAGATTAATTTAACAGGCATTGCATATTATTTTTTGGTCAAATATCATTTTCTTATATATACTGGGTAGGATTTCAGTAATTTGTTGATCCTGATATGGTTGGCTTAAATTATACTTTGCATAATAAGCAGTTGTAAGATTGGGTTAGAAAGAATTGTTAATTCATGCAAACAGCATATTTATCAGTTTCTTTTTCAATAAGTTTGAATAAGACAGCTAAAAAGTCACTTTCTGTGTATATTATAGTTTCAAATCAATTCTTATAGTATGGTACCCACAATGAGGCTTTACCCCTAAAATGGACCTTCTTGATGTTTTTATTTTTATATTTTTTCAAGAACAAACTGATTGCAGTATTATTAAAACATCAGAATTAGAAAGTGCATGTATAATAATAAAAATGTGGTTCATCCATAGAAAACTGACTCAATAGCTAGGGTCTTTATGTATCGACTTAGAGGATGCTTAGCAACCGGGAATTTGTTTGCGTTTTTAATTAAAGCTGAGCTCTGCAACTTTAATGTTTCACTGAATGTACTTTGAAATAGCAATACCTAGATAAAATGATTAAAAGCCCAGTATCTGTGATTTTTAGCTATTTTTGCAGAGTTTCTTACTGTGTATCAACTCCAGATGACCTATAGCACGATGACATTAGAATGTCGCATAGCTTTATGTTAGTAACAACCATTGTTATTGTTGACAAATGAGTTGAAGTCAAGAATATAGCATTCAATTTCAATGTTATGTAGGTTTTTTGGTAACATGAAACACCACTTTCTGAATGGATATGCAATCACAGGGTTGATGACCTTCTATTGCTGTTGGATTCAAAGTACTAGGATACTATCGGTAAGTTTCACCAAACAATTCATCATGACGTCAACTTTCAAATCTCTCATGTCACTTGCTATTTGTCTGAGAATGAAAATATATGCTTAAGTCTTCATCAGTTTATGCTCTACTAAATAGCAATATGGGAAAACAATTACTCTTAGGAGCTGAGATCTGAAGATGAAATAGACAAGAGACAAGTTCAAGCATAATTAGCAATTAAACTACCTTGTTTTCATCACTGTCATCAAATTTCCATGGGTTTCATAAGACTTAAAGTACAATGTGATTGTACCATAAGCTCATTTCAGATGCTGTGCTCAATCAGAATTTTCCCCAAAGTTATCAACATTACAAATGATTGAGGACATTTACACCTGGTCCAAAAACTTGGGAGTTTGTTGATACTTGTCAACTGCATCAACAAGTAGCAAAAGTGCACCTTATGGCATTTTCCAAATTTGCCAAGAAAAGTGGTGGAGGAGAATTCATGTACTTCATGGATATAGAAAAAAAATTGAAAAGGCCAAGAAAATGATAAGGGACCATGATTATGCCCAGCCAAAAAGACTAAAGAGGCTAGTGAGGACTAAATCTTGTCCAAGTCAGAGTTTTCCAAAGAAAAGGGGATCAATGCAAATGAAAAAACGAGGTAAACGTGCACGTAACATGGAAACTATTTATTCTTCAAAGAATAAATGTGAATAAATGACAATGTAGATAAAATTTTAAGGCTATCGAAGGAGCTATTTCTAAACTATAACTGTTTAATACCTTGTTTTCAGAGTTTGACCTCTTTTTGTTGCAGTAGATGGCAAAATGCAGTGCAGTGGAAGTGCATGTATAATAATAGAAAATGTGGTTCATCCATAGAAAACTGACTCAATAGCTAGGGTCCTTATGTATCGACTTAGAGGATGCTTAGCAACCAGGAATTTGTTTGCGTTTTTAATTAAAGCTGAGCTCTGCAACTTTAATGTTTCACTGAATGTACTTTGAAATAGCAATACAGAGAAAAATGATTAAAAGCCCAGTATCTGTGATTTTTAGCTATTTTTGCAGAGTTTCTTACTGTGTATCAACTCCAGATGACCTATAGCACGATGACATTAGAATGTCGCATAGCTTTATGTTAGTAACAACCATTGTTATTGTTGACAAATGAGTTGAAGTCAAGAATATAGCATTCAATTTCCAATGTTATGTAGGTTTTTGGTAACATGAAACACCACTTTCTGAATGGATATGCAAATCACAGGGTTGATGACCTTCTATTGCTGTTGGATTCAAAGTACTAGGATACTATCGGTAAGTTTCACCAAACAATTCATCATGACGTCAACTTTCAAATCTCTCATGTCACTTGCTATTTGTCTGAGAATGAAAATATATGCTTAAGTCTTCATCAGTTTATGCTCTACTAAATAGCAATATGGGAAAACAATTACTCTTAGGAGCTGAGATCTGAAGATGAAATAGACAAGAGACAAGTTCAAGCATAATTAGCAATTAAACTACCTTGTTTCATCACTGTCATCAAATTTCCATGGGTTTCATAAGACTTAAAGTACAATGTGATTGTACCATAAGCTCATTTCAGATGCTGTGCTCAATCAGAATTTCCCCCCAATCAAATTTTTTGATGTATACCTGATACCTGCTTGCAATAGATATTCATGACCTTGAACATGTTCACTTGAGACCATTTCCGAAGGATGATCACCTATTTTTAAATAAACGTTACTACAAATGAATTATGAACTGCCATTGCGATACTAGCTTTTGAATTGGGGGGGGGGGGGGAAACTGAAGCAGCAGCATCAGGGATCACTGATTCTCATTTTGCATGCTACTATGGCTGTGTCACATGACCTCAGGGAATCATAATTAATATATAATACATGTTTTAAAGATTCAAAGGATTTCTTACTTAGAATCAAAATAAATAAAAAAGTCTTAGGTAAATTCTCAAAAAAAATGTAATTTTTTTTTTCTGTTCTTGTGATATTTTAGTTACACTACAGGATTGCAGGAGGCTGGTAGGCTGAGAAATCCAAGAAATGATAATCACAGCAAGAAATTGGCTGAAGAGTTGTTGACACAAAGTTGGAGTGAAAAAGTGAAGTGGGACAGCAGCTTTAAATGCCAAATACCATCTGCTAGTAATGATAGCATGAGCTATGAAGTGAATATTGTTGAATGCACATGTACATGTCCTGTCTCATCTAGTGCAGGTAAAAATTATTCACATTCAGGTATCATACTTCTACTTTATCCTTTTGCTTTCTCTATAGAGAACAAATATCATGGAGAAAAATGGATTTGGACAAACCATGGCAGTTAAAGGATAATTGAAAGATAATTTTTCAAACTATTGCTCCACAAAATGATTCAGTAGTTACTTCTCCTAATTTTGATATGATGATATGTTGTGTGCATTCACCTACTTTTTTCAATGCACAATAAACACTGACAAAGGCTAAGCTCTGAACACTATGATGAAATAAGCTTGTATTCTGTAATCAGGGAATAGATGATTTTATGGCTGTACATTAGATTGAGGAATTGACAACCTAAATCTCAAATGTTTTAGCTATATGTTCTGCAAGCCAATTTTTACATTTGTGAAAGATATGATACCAGTTCAACTTTAAAATAATTTTTTTTTCTTATTATAACAGGAATGTGTAAACATCTGCATTTAGCACTGCAATTGGCTGAAGCACAGGGTAAACCAGCCTCATCTCAGAGTAAAGAAAGGCATTAGAACTCTTCAATAATGGGGAATATTACTTGCAGGGTAACTCAATTATTACCTGCAGTGAGCAAAATGCTTCGAAGTTTAATCTATCCAGTAAGGCATGTACTTGCATTGCTGCAAGTCATGGCATAGCATGTGTATGCCAGCTACTTGCTGATCTGGTGACCAATGAAAAACAAGAGCAAGTTACTGATAATGAGTTTCAAAATGTTGTAGAAAGCAAAATAGCAGCTGATCCCCCAAAGTTATCAACATTACAAATGATTGAGGACATTTACACCTGGTCCAAAACTTGGGAGTTTGTTGATACTTGTCAACTGCATCAACAAGTAGCAAAAGTGCACCTTATGGCATTTTCCAAATTTGCCAAGAAAAGTGGTGGGAGGAGAATTCATGTACTTCATGGATATAGAAAAAAATTGAAAAGGCCAAGAAAATGATAAGGGACCATGATTATGCCCAGCCAAAAAGACTAAAGAGGCTAGTGAGGACTAAATCTTGTCCAAGTCAGAGTTTTCCAAAGAAAAGGGGATCAATGCAAATGAAAAAACGAGGTAAACGTGCACGTAACATGGAAACTATTTATTCTTCAAAGAATAAATGTGAATAAATGACAATGTAGATAAAATTTTAAGGCTATCGAAGGAGCTATTTCTAAACTATAACTGTTTAATACCTTGTTTTCAGAGTTTGACATCTTTTTGTTGCAGTAGATGGCAAAATGCAGTGCAGTGGGAAAACCGGATATTTGGTTGCCATGGCTACAGATTCAAAGTTAGAATTTTGAGGCAAACGTATCTATTGAACGGAAAGTCATAGAACCACAGAATTTTTTCTAAAGCATTCAGATGTATATGCATTACCATATGAACCTAAATCTATGACTGAATATGATGTCAATATAATTTGAATTTTGGACATCTCAGGGAGTGAGAAAAATTAATAACTTTCACAAATTTCCATCTTGTTTCTACTGTGACATGTTTGGATAACCTTGTATCTTGAGGTTGATTTTGTATTTAATTCATACATGGTGGCTGATTTTGATTGCATTTGAAACATTTTTTTAAAAGTAATGACTGCCACAAAAAGCGCATGCAGTACAAAACATAATTGTTAAGAATATTGGATTGAAATATTTAGAAGATAAAGGTGATACTCATACTTCATGCAAAGTTTACAACCTCACAAAGGGGTACTAAACTAGTTTAATTTATCAGTTAGAATTCTAAACACAAAAGACTGATTATAATTGCTATGTGAAAAATAAACTGTTTATTATTGAAAAAAGATTTATTTTATAGATCAGCATCATCATGCAATTCATATGAGATTCTTCACCTGTTATGTGTATGGATACCATAACGTCTAACGCGGTCTGCTTTCTCATTTTATGGCTATACCTGAATGAAAATCTCCATATGCTTTGCAGTGATATCCCAAAAAAAATATAAACTAAAATAGTCAACGGAAATATCTTCCAGATTACTCATTGATCTGGTCTCAAGCTCACATTTTCACTGTAATATTTCTATGTCTGAAAAAGCCGCTTCAGTAAGCAAGCAAGTGGTGACTATTTCGAACATGATGTCATAAGTCAGCAAAGTTTTGAGGCAACCAAAAATAGCTAATTGTCTGTTTTGAATATGTAATGAGACTAAGTAAAAAATGACCGGAGGTCAATGAAGAAAAATGCGATTTTTCTCAATTTTTGTTCATTTTTTTGAAGAATGATATAGCTTTTCTGAAAGTATACATGTCTAGGGTGACAATTAGGGGAAAAATAGAAGTTGATTTTTTTAGTATTTTGAATAACATTAGCCCTGATGGTGCCCTTAAAGAAGATTCCGATGAACAATTTATTTTTACTTTCTGGCCTAACTTCTTGATATATTGCATACCAGTACAATCAGTATTGAATACAAGTGCAGATTTGAATTGTCTTCATTCGTCAACAATGGTCATCTACCATGGGCCTTTTGACAATTAGTATGACAGCTATCACAACAATGACAATGGTCATCTACCAAGGGCTTTTAAACAACTAGTCTGGCAGGTATTACACTATACCTTAGGGAGTTAACTAAGTAAATAATTTAAATATAACAAAAATCTAGAGTAAAAGGCTAAAAATTTAGTATCCCATTAAGCGGCAACAGGGTATATAAGGAGGATTACAGCTTTTGTTCTCATTTCTTACTTGGCACTCGAAGGGGTCACTTCACGTACACAACTCCAGAAAAATAGCAATAACTTGGTCAGATTGACTATGAATATATTTGAAATAGATTCCTGTGGTTTATTCACCTTACACAAAACAAATCAAGATGTTTTTCCACCAAATTTACCACTCTGTATGATCCAAAGGCATGCTGGATTTGACTTTTAGTGTGCACAGTTTACTGTCAATCACTCTGCTGCGCAAATGTTAGTGTAACTGTTTATTTAGTCTGGCTGTCTTGCTAGTTAATCTGTTAATTAGACGGTAAATAAACATTTTGTATAACTCATTGTTTTATATCTGTTGGGGAAAGCCTGACAAAGATATTTCCCTAAAAATTTCTTATTTTAGTTGAAGTATTTTTTATCTTTGGTTAAAACGACCATTTCAGCTATGTCACTGGTAAGCAAATGATTTTTGGTAAGGTATATCGGAGCCTTGGCTGCACATTGTGACATTTCACAACGTGTATGTTGAATTGAGGAGGTGGCGAAGCCATAGCAATCGAGACTGTGTGGCATCACCTCTATGTGAACCATGCTACAATGTACTTTCTTCAAAACGTGGGACCTGTTACAAAAGTCATGAAAATTTCATGTGCTTGAATGAATTTGAACTCCTTTGCTCCACAAAACATGACTGATGAACACAAAAAACCCTACGGAGAAAACTTGATAGAAGCATACTACAACTGCAAGGCCACATGTAGCCAGTTATCATTGCTCCATTCTATCTGGGCATTCCTTCAGCTTAGAGGAGCACAGTGTGGGGAATCATGAAACCATGAATGACTTTGAATTAATTGCCGAGATTTGGCAACAAACATAACTTATGGGATTAATGATTCCGGTGTGAAGATAAGCACCAGGAGTTGGTAAATACTGGGTGGAGTGCAATCTCTGGGATTGACCATTGTGGCTTTAACTAAGTCTGATCACCTGTGAATAGTCAAGGTACAAGGTGAAATTCTGGTGTCTGAAAAAGTGTTCGCAAAATCAGTTTTAATCCATGAGAATCGGCAAGGTGACGTTTTATAAGAATTTCCTGAAGTGATTTTTGAAGTACAAAGATTTAGATGTACACAGCACTCATATGATGCTTTGGGCACAGCTTAACT
Source organism: Ptychodera flava (assembly GCF_041260155.1). Classification (NCBI taxonomy): domain Eukaryota; kingdom Metazoa; phylum Hemichordata; class Enteropneusta; family Ptychoderidae; genus Ptychodera; species Ptychodera flava. The sequence goes on from NW_027248340.1 coordinate 51,929, forward strand.
ATGCATAATTATTTTCACATCATCTTCAGTACTTTGAATAAAAAAATTCAAAGAAAAAAGAAACAACTCATACAAAAAAGGCATGATTAAATTGCCATTAAATGTAATTATTTTTATTGTCAAACACAACTTTTTTGCATCTGATTGGCTGTTGTCATAACTGTTAACAAATAACAGAATTCAAATGATCAGATTTTTAGTCCAAAATATTGGAAATACTTTCTTCAGTTTTGTTCCAAAAATGAAAAAAGATTCAAAGAAATACAGAAACAGTGCAGAAATCACTTGGAAAGCAGATATTGCCTGTCATGAAATTTTTACACTAGTGAAACATATTGTAACATTTTGACATTACATTGTCATTTTTGTTTCATTTGAGAAGAAATCTTCTGCTTACATAAAAACTTCAATCATGTCACATACATGTACTTGCTCAATTAAAGCCACAGTAGCTGTAACTTATGAGAATGTTTTCACTTATTTTTGTTAAACTTTGTGACCTATTCATATGAGTAGCCATACTGAATCATGGAAAATCGCCTACTAATTCCCCATTTTCGAGACAGGAATTTTCCCTGGTTTACCGCTAGAGGGCGTATTAAGTTACCCAGATGTGGTGGGGTTAAATGAACCATCGCACCATTAGTCTCCGTTACCCAGACTCCTCTCGGGTGCTTCTCTGCGGTAGCAAAGCTGAAATATCCCTGGAGATTCTGGTAAGCTAGACTTATGGTGCGATGGTACATTTAACCCCACCACATCCGGGTAATACGCCCTCTAGCGGTACACCAGTGAGATTCCTATCTCGAAAATCAGGAATTGAAAGAGTTTAACTTCTAAGGGATCAATGCATCTGTCTTCACTGTGTCCCAGGGGCGGTAAGGACAGAACCTGCAAAAGCATGGAAAAGTAGATGCATGGAGTTAAGGATGATTTTCTGTATTTCGAAATACTGTGTAAGGCACCTATATGATTTTGTCTGTTTTTTCAGTATTTTTGTTCTGTGTATGAACACTCCAGATTCTGCTGTACTCCTACAGCATGATAAAGTGCACACTCTTGAGAATTTCAATGTATCCGCAACTATCACTGTTACCGTTGCCAAAAGAATTCAAGTTGAGACTAGAATTTAATTATCAATAATGATGGATTGCTCACTTAACGTACGCATAACATCAGTGTGAAGAAGCACAATACCTGGCACTTTATCATGCTCTAGGAAGTCATCACACAAGAAACTGCAGTTGCTACTAAGGAAAAAAACTAAGCTGAAAATATAACCCGAAGTTACAGATAGTATCGAGGTTTTACTACGGATTCTGTTTACACTAGTCTGCATGATCACATGTGTAAGTATTGATGATTGACAACAACTGAAAGCAGTCAGTCGAGATCTAGATCAAACTTCTCTCAAATTAACTCAAAATGTCATGTAGCCTGTAAATTTCATGAAACTGCTCCATAACCATGCTTGGAATTTCAGCAGTAAAATATCAAATAAAAATGGAATCAGCATGCATCTTTGTCATGAAAGGCTGAAAAAAATTAGATTTTGATTTAAAAATCAGCAAAGTCACAGGTATTGTACAAATCACTTTGATTACTGGATTTGTCCAGCTTTGAAATTCAGGTCAACTGCTATGTATTAATGTCACATCTGTTGCTCTTAAGGTGAAGTACTACGAATTACGTCAAAATTAAGTTGTGGTGTCATTTTCTCGAAACTTTGCAAAAATATTCTTGGAAGTTGTGCAAGTGCAAAAATGAAATAAAAAATGGGGGTCACCACGCTTGTTTCCATGGAAACGGACGTTAAATGGCTTCGTTAGAAATGAATAAAAATGATATAATTCACTTAAACTAAAGAAAGCAATCATAAAACGCTTAGCAAATGAGTTAATTTTAATAAATACCAAGACTTAAGATCCATATCTATCGAATGTATAGTTTTCATGATGTTTGTGAAGAAATTTTAACATAAATATCGATTACAAAATGACGATATCGAAATTATATCACTACATAATTTTCGAACTTTCTTCCTGTCGCTTTGAATGGTGTCATTTTGACCAAACTTGGCGAATAAACTCCTGACATAATACCATTTAGTTTACACTTTTAATAACAGGGTGTCACCACGCTACTTTTTACAATATCTCCAGGTGAATGGGTAATTTGCGCCATATAATGGGAGAAAAATGTTAATTTTTCGCTCATATTGAATAAAAACCAGCTTCCTAGGGGGTCAAAATATGACAAGGTTATAGGTCACATGTATTTCTAAGACACTGGATCAAAAAATTAAGTAAAAGCGCAATTTCAACAATGACAGGTGATGTGAAACACATGCGGTACAAAATAACCCATTTGCGGCAGGCTGGAGTTAAATCTGCGCAGAAACGTTCTAAAGCGTGTGTGCGCGTCCGAATTCGTCGCCCTTTACCTTAAAGAGACAGATTAATACAGTATAAATTTTACTATAGGTTATTACTTTACACCTAGTGTTATTAGGTTTGTTAGTTGTATAATGATTAAGAATAACAACTGCACTTGATAAACTGCATTTTTCAACCAATATGACTTTTCTTGTATTGTTATCAAACAAACATTTCATGAAAGTTGTCAAAAAATTGTAATAAAAGTATTAAATATATTACATTTGTCTTGTATTGTTTGTCTTTTCCCTGACAGAATTCCTATTGATCAGATATCATATCAATTTTCTTTTCTGTTAATGTAAAAATGGAAAAGAAGGGAAACAAAAGCATGTAGTGAAACTTATAAGTGCAAATGAGTGTTTTAGTACTTACTATCATCCTTAAGAATTTCTTCTTCAACATGACAAATGTCATCCAGAACCGAAGTCAAAAACTTCATCATAGGAATGGCAAAGCCATGAGTGGCAAGATCAAGTGAATCAGCATGGTGCTCAATAAGACCTGTCAGTTGATGTAGAGTTGTTCTGCACATCAAAAAATATATTATCAGTAATTTAATAATTATGTTGAAAATAACATCAAATTTTATTGAAAATGCAGTTCTCACATTGAAATTTTAATACACCAATGTATGAATGATCTTAACAGCCAACAAGCATTTTAATAGCCTGTTACAATAGCATACATCCACCAATCTATTCAAGTACCCAGTTACTACAGGTGCAGCTAAAATGTGTGGACATTTTGACAAAACCTCAATGCAGGGCTTATAGTAGTGGCTGTACAGTAGTGGCAAATCTCATATTAATGCTGCAGGTATTTCTATTAAAGTTCATGCACTGAGATGCCTTCAGGCCATGGTCATGTAAGTAAAACTGTTCATTCAAAAATAGTGAGGTGAAGTGAACCATTTTACCTCGTAGCATCAATTTCACCATGTCTCCTTGCATTATTAACAGCTGTTCTACTATGCTCCTCTGCAATTCTTCTTACTGGCATAAGTTTAACAAAGAGTTCCTTTGTATCGCCAATCATCTTGGAAATATCACCTAAAACAAAAATGGGCAATAAATTAATGCACGAGGGTATTATGATAGAAAATAACCCTTTGAAGGAAGAATGCGAAAAAAATGCCTGGATTCACAAGGGAAAAAAAAATAATATCCACTGGAACATATGGAAAAAATTTAATGCCCCCCCCCCACCCCCAAATATCAAATGGTCCACCCCTACCGGTATTTTCTTGGTACTGTCAACTATAGACAATATGTCATGACAAGATGGCAGACTTCAAGCTTCTATTTTTGTTCAAAAATGTGAAAATCAGGGAAATGTGTATATTTATATATCATCTGAGCAATATCAGTTACGGAGTTCATTATCTAAGATGATTGGTGCAAATTACCTACAAATTAATCAATTCATTCAGAAAGGAGTAAATTTGACTTAAATATGCAAATACTATTATGCAAATGCTATTACTTCAAAGAACCTATCTCTTTTTTTGAGACCACTTAAGACATAGAAACACTAACAGACATGCATGTATCATAATTTTAGTCCCATATACAACTACTGAAAGTCCCATGACCAAAAAAGGGAAAGTAGCACTTATGATCCCACCTTCAGCAAGTTTTGTAAACACACTTTGGATGTTGCTTCGTTGGTTGCACTGAATATCATTTTCTTTTAAAAACTTTTCCAGTTCATTTTTTCGATCTTTACCAAGACGAAGGATGCCCAAAACCGACAGAGAAGACAGACATTCAGGCTGACTACATCTTCTTTTGATTTCCTCAGCTGTAATGGTGTTCCTGGTACTTTTGGACCGAGTTGTGTTGACGTCCAACAAGGAAGGTACTTGGACTAAGTTCTGCTGAAAAGTTGAACAGGTGCGTTTGCTTCTCTCCCTGGGAACGGCATTTTCATTCTTTCTCTTTTCATTTGTTTTAGGTCTGCACACATTTTCATTACCAGTTTTATTTTCTCTTTCTTCATCATCCTTCGATGTTTTGTCTGATGTAAGAGTATATAATGCGAGATTATTTGGCCTATTACCTATAACGGTGAAGTACTGTCAAAGATCCTATGGAAAAGAATGTAACTTTTACGAATACCAAATAAAATAACTAATTCTTTTATCTCCCTAACTAAATTAAACTTTTCCTATCTCTAGACACAGAAAACTCATCAGTCTGATAATAAGGAAGGGATTTTGTTACCTACACTTTTAATGCTTTTGTTCTTTACACAGCAGTGGGAATAAAAGTTGTACATGCATATTATGACACAAGGAAACTGTACTACATGTGTGAAAATAATCTAGGAGTATACTTACTGTCATTAACAGCAGTGACTGTACAAATCTGACATTGTCCTTCAGCTAAACTGTGGCACTTGCTGTGAAATTTACGTTCACAATGCTGACAGAACATCTGTAGCACAACATAAAAATAACGGTTAGTGTCAGACAATACTTTAATATGTTTCATAAAGTGTCTCACCACAACTCAATGACATTTACAAATGCTCTTACCTTTGGTGAACCATTTCCACACTTGCTGCATTGTTCCTTGCAGATATCTACCGGTATAGTACAACAGAAATATGATTAGTATATGTGATATAGTGGCATAACCTTTACCATGCATATACAGGCATGTATTCACTTTGTTGTATGCACTTTTATATCAAACTAATTAAAGGGACAACGTCTTTCTTTTTTATCTTCTTTTCATGAATTTTGTTTGATATCAGAGCTGTTCCTATTGTTTGACCATTTGAAACATACTGAGATACCAGTGAACAGTACATGGTTTCTACTCTGTTAAGAGACAAACAAGATCTAAACATTGACTGTTGAATAAAAGGTCTCTACCACTTATTCAGTTGTGAATGAATTTTTCATCAATGTGGTACACTGGTATCCAGTGTTAAATAATGTTTAGACTACATGGGGCTTGTTATGAGATTTCAGAGTGTGGATTTCTTTCATGTAGATAAGATAATAGCTGTAATGTACACTGCCCTGGCAATTTTATTTGTCAAAGGAAACAGATTTTGGATGGAGAAGTTCATTTTATCAAGATGTCGCACTCAAAATCACCACTTTTTATACAGCAAAGGTGTAATTTCTGACAGTTTTTAGGTTCTGCTCTGCCTTTATTCTGCACATTGAGTGATTTTATGCTAGTATTCCCTATATTCTTGATATAAAAAATGTCCGAAACAGTAGCCAGGAATCTATCCTTATAGTGTAGCTTGATAGAGCTGAACGAAGGATAGATTCTAGGCTACCAAAACAGAGATTGTCCCTTTAATTGTCAAGCCTTTAGACATTGTCAAACCCACTTGTCCATGGCATAACTTCAAGAAATTAGTGGGAAATATCACTGGGTAACTCTGTGCATGTATACCTATACCGGTAAACATTATAATATAATCCAATTATGATTCTAATCTAAAAATAAACAAACAAACAAACAAACAAACAAACAAACAAAAAACAAAACAAATAAAATGCATTTGAATAAGACTTTACCATCTAGAAAATAACTGGTATGGTGCATATTCTAAAAACATTACCTTCATAGTTGAGTAATATATTATTGATTTGTTGTCAGGTCTATTGAGTGATATTGTATAAATTATTGGTTTTTACAAAAGATTTCAGTGTGTCATATCTAGGTTTTCTGTTTGTGTCTCACACGTTGAAAATGCAGCCGAAATACTACCAAATGTATGTACACTTCTATGGCAATAATGTATGTTTGTCACAAAAAAGGATGTCTGGAAGGAGTAGGTCATTTGTCTACAGATGTCACACAAAAATACCTCTTTTCATTCAGCAAAGGGGTATTTCTAGCACTTGTGAAGTATTCTTTGAATTAAAAATCAAGAGACAGAAACTTTGTCCCTTGTAATGTAAAAGGATTTTTTTTATGAAAATTATATATGCTATTGTATAATCCGGTATATAGTAAGCACAGCTACATGTGACCCTTACCAAATAAATACTTCTATCAGAGATGCATATTATAACAATAAACAATCAGCTAGTAATTGTGAATAAACTATGATAAATAATGTTTCAAAACATGGAGGTTTCATTACAATGTCAGGATTATCACCTACCAACAGCGGCTACTAACTTTGCAGCTATGGCCAGACGCAAGTCATTTACATTATTGGCGTCTAAACTAAAGCTACATGTACTTTTATTTTTCTCCAAAGCAAAGGTGTCAGCAAACTGAAGGTGGAATTCAAATAGCAATAAATATATCACAAAATTAGATTGCCATATTTGTATTTAAATAATGCTCAAATGCTCAAAAATTCTCAAACACAAAATCATCGAACCATGTCTGAAGAATGTAGTGAACAAAATTGCTAAAAAGTAGCTGTATACACACACCTGATTCAACTAACTTTTTTATTGCACCAGTTTTCTCATACCTTTAGACCATACGATAATCTCATGATTTCTAAGTTACTTTTTATAGGCAGGTTCTTTCACTATATGCAAAAAGTGAACCATCTATACATCTATTTATTTTTCAAGCTATTCATCTCCATTAGCCATCATAGCAACTGACATGAGCCTTCTAAAATTATGATTCACACAACCCATTAATATATCAATCATTTGCAACATAGCCCTAAAGTCCTTACAGGTTAGAATAAGCTGTCAGAACTTTTCATGTCGAGTTATGCCTTATATATTGCTTGTAATGAATTTTCCAGAGAATACATTTTATTCTGGGAGAGAAAGGTGTTTACTGTTGGTCAAACATACAATGGCTCACCTTTACAGCATAAACTCCACAAGACGTACTGTCTTGCTGGAAATCATTGTTGACAGTTGCGACCTTCCATTCCTTTGTAATGCCAAGGTTGGACAGAAAGTTACTATAAAAAGAACAGAAAATATGGTCATTCATAAAGGAAGTGTCAAGACAAGATAAATGCCCACCCCCCCCACTCCCACAAAAAAGGTGAAATTTCCCCATTATTCCCATGGAATAGCCAATGATACTTACCTCCAATTTTCCATCTCCTGTTTTGAATCTCTTATTTTCATCGAATCTATGTGGTAAAATATACCAGCCACCATATCAGCACACTGCGTCATAAAAGAATATTATGTTTTATTTGGACTATTCAGTGACAGCAATAATGAAAATACTTCATTGATAGCATATACTGAAAATTTCATTACCATGGTAACATTATCTAGAGGGAACGCCAAAGATTAAAAGAAAACACTAGAAGTTTAATAGGTGTATTATATTTTCTTTTTTGTCAAGGCTTTTCGATAAGTTTATTCCAATTATGGCTTTCATGTTGTTGGATTTAATCTTCCAGGCTCTGTCATGGTTCACCACTAAGTACATGTTAAGCAAAACCTTTGTATGATGAGAGAGTTAAAGCTGAAAATGGATTAGACATGGAAGATTAATAAAACATGTTTTGGCTTACAACTTTATTTTTTTTTAAACTTCAGTGTGAAACTTTCTGAAATTAAGAAAAAAACCACCTAAAATAAGTTGTGGACTGTTTACCCCAACAACAGATATCTGCATTGTCTGTTCCTAAATATGTGTTTAGAAGGCTTCCCCTTGTTTTAATTCCATGGATTGAATGAATTCTGCTTTATGTAAAATAAGAGTTGAAAATGTAAATTTATCAAAAAAAACATGCTAAAACAATCTCTTACCATTACAGACCAATGACCAGGTTCATAAATTACAGAAATGATGTTATCAGCACCCAAGAATCTTTCCTAGGATACAAAATGGAGCACCATAATGGATTTCATTCAGCTAGCATGCATACATGAACATTCATATGCATAAATTCCAAAATTATGAAACCACCTTGGACAAAGCATATCTTCTTTAAAAAAAAGTCTGCAATCAGTTACAAAGTCATCTTTTATCTAAGATCTTGACAGCATAAGTTGTATGAAATGAAATGTTTCAATGAAAATGTAGTCTTAGAACATGAAACAAAACGAAAATAAAAAAAAACACTGTAACTTGATTACTCTCAAGAAAGAATTATTCTAGACAATTAAGATTTACCTTCCACTGTTGTTTCCTTTTGATATCTTTCTTCCCCCTGGTTAGAATATCAGTGCCAAGATGATGTGGCAGTACCAGTGTCTTCTGTTGAAAAGTAGATAAAAAACAAGTGAATTTGCAGTCAATTATTTTTTATGTATTTTAGTTAGATTATTGGCACAATTGGGTAAGAATAGCAATAAGGTTATTTTAGGCTAATTATAACAGTGATTGTAAATGTATCAATAACGTGCTGCTTGAATATGATCAATATCATGACACACAAATTAGAGCAGTTATTTGGACATTTTATTTACATAGTTTGGTAGTGTCAGTACCATATGTTTCAAGTTCAAAGTATGATGGAATACTCGCTACCTTAGATACATTCCTAAATCAGGCTAGGGAGTCAGTTCACCTTATAACAGGGGCATTATGGGAACAAATTAAGTCGGCAAGTTAGCACAGCAAGAGTTTGAGGAAAAGTGATATTCCTAGTACTTCGTGACCTGTGCTATAGCATAAGGACATTATTTTGTTTGTAGGGTGCACAATAGTCTCAAGAATTTAACTTTTATTTCTTTTTTCTTCTGGTGCAAACATCTCAGTACAACTCTAGCTACATAGTTCCATATGTTAAACTCCGCCATCTTGAAATTTTTGTGGACCGTCTTAGATTTTTACCACTCACCTAGGTAGCAAAACCTATTTAAAGTAGCGAGAATTGTGCAAACGAGTATTATGCCATTATTTGATTCATCATTTATCATGCAAATCAAAATATCTAGACTGGGTTCAGCTTTGTGTTCATAAAGTGTTCCACCGGTAACCCCGGTTGCCACCACGTCATGATTTACATGATAGGAGAATGATATTGACAACACAGTAAGTGAACACTGAGATTTACAAATCAATGGATATGGGTATTTACCAATATACAGGCTGGGATATGCAAATACTAAAAAAAGGGGGCTTATCAGGATGAATATCATGACATATTTGTCCAAATGAGCTACTCTGCTCCTGCCAAAGAGTTAATTGTGAAACATTGGCTCAAAAAATTGATAAAAACAACCCTGTACTAAATGCTTACCGAATATTCACCATTTTCCTGTAAAAATAAATAGGCATCCATGGCCTGAAAGAATGGAGAATGTATTATGGTGTAATTGCTCTGCTATTCATGTAAATATACTAGACATTATTTTTTTTCAACACAACCAGTTTGCCTGATCATGTGCTTACCAAGGATTATCTCAATATATATATATATATATATATATATATATATATATATATATATATATATATATATACATATATATATATATATATATATATAATATTAAATTAATATTGATATTACATAATAATATTTAAGTCATTTGAAGCTTTTGCCAGATATGTCTTCCTCTCCACAAATCAAAGGATACATCTACAATTGAACCCTTTAGCTGCCTCACTTTCCTGCCTAAATTTCAACAGGAAATTTTTCATATTTTCTGTCATTTTTTTTACTTGATTCCCTTTTGGATCCCAAATGTAAAACATGACACTGACTTTACATGATTTTTGATAAAAATATGAACATTTGTCTTTCATATGTTGCACAATTTACAGCACATAAGGGACAGACTATTTCATTGAATGTGTCGAAAGTTGACAATGGGAATCAAGACTTGATAGCAATTAATATTACAATTGACAGATTTTAACAAGTCCTGATGACAACCCTATGGTAAGCTCTGATGACTGTAAGAAGACTACATTGTGACTTTATAAAGCAAATGTTTACCTGACACACAAAAATCAAAATAGTGAAATATTTGTATAAGTTTACACACCATTACTTAAAGTCATAGCAATATCATAGAATTGCATTTTTATAACTTACATTGTCTTCCAAGCATCTACCGGGTTGTAAGCTTTGCAATGTTTCCACACTGATGATGTAAGGGCCAATATGGCCCAAAAGCAAGCCCCTATCCAATTTGGACTGCTCCACAGCAATTTTACCTTATCTGCAATCATCAAAAAATAAATTTTATCATGGAGGATACTCCCAGTAATGCTTGAGTGTTTTAAGAAATGTATTCATAAACAATCATATCCTAGCTTCTCAATGAGGTATGTATGCTTTTGAAGTGCAATGTTATTGTTGGTATTTGACTTTAAGTCTGGGCTAAAAGTCAGTTGTCAACAATAACATTGCTGGTAATGCAGACATTGACTAGTATTTGACATCTCAACATGATGTAGGGGTAGAAGAGGAAACTGTGGATGACACATAGAACAAAAATATGGAAATGTTATCGAAAGTTGCAGCTGCTGTGCCTTTAACTTAATATAACCTGAGTCAAACTGAGCCCAGCTCAGTTACTAAATGTGTCCTGGCATCTAAATAATTATTGTATTATTAAATGTACTATAGACGGGAGCCTAAAGTACCAACAAAAATAAATAAATAAAAATACATGTAAAAAATATGTCATGGAGTCTAACTGAGCCCAGCTCAGTTACTAAGTATTACCTGAGTCAAACTGAGCCCAGTTGAGTTACATTAATATTACGGAGGTCTAACTGAGCCCAGCTCAGTTACATAATATTACGGAGTCTAACTGAGCCCAGCTCGGTACGATTATATACTGAGTCTAACTGAGCCCAGCTCAGTTACGATAATATTACGGAGTCTAACTGAGCCCAGCTCAGTTACGATTATATTACGGAGTCTAACTGAGCCCAGCTCAGTTATGAAGTCTAAAGTGAGCCCAGCTCAGTTAATAATATTACGCAGTCTAACTGAGCCCAGCTCAGTTACGATATATTACGTAGTCTAACTGAGCCCAGCTCAGTTACGATTACGGAGTCTAACTGAGCCCAGCTCAGTTACGATAATATTACGGAGTCTAACTGAGCCCAGCTCAGTTACGATTACGGAGTCTAACTGAGCCCAGCTCAGTTACGATAATATTACGGAGTCTAACTGAGCCTAGCTCATTTACGATAATATTACGGAGTCTAACTGAGCCCAGCTCAGTTACGATAATATTACGGAGTCTAACTGAGCCCAGCTCAGTTACGATATATATTACGGAGTCTAACTGAGCCCAGCTCAGTTACGATAATATTACGGAGTCTAACTGAGCCCAGCTCAGTTACGATATATATTACGGAGTCTAACTGAGCCCAGCTCAGTTACGATTATATATATTACGGAGTCTAACTGAGCCCAGCTCAGTTACGATAATATTACGGAGTCTAACTGAGCCCAGCTCAGTTACGATTATATTACGGAGTCTAACTGAGCCCAGCTCAGTTACGATTATATATATTACGGAGTCTAACTGAGTCCAGCTCAGTTACGATAATATTACGGAGTCTAAATGAGCCAGCTCAGTTACGATAATATTACGGAGTCTAACTGAGCCCAGCTCAGTTACGATTATATTACGGAGTCTAACTGAGCCCAGCTTTTTAGTTCATGTACGTAAATACACAAAAGCGTCGCCTAAACTGGACACTATGGTAACGTACTATGGTTACGTACACAAATAGTATGAGAGAAAAACCGCATCATATTCATCAAACTGTTGAACGAAGTTATTGTTATTTTTTATGAGTCACTTACCAATGAGTGTTGTTGTTAGATTTTTAGGTAGATTTATGGGACGTACGATCGGAGTAACTGCACGACAGCTCACTGGCTTACGGAGTTTGAAAGAAGCGCCTTTTCCTTATTTAAATTGAGTTCTGTAATTTAAATATTAAGCCGCGCCCACGCGATGACGTCATGCGCGGGGTCAACGCTATTTATAGAACTGCGCTGGGCTCTGTTTTCATGGACACAAACTGCCAGAAGCTTTCCGAGTAGCAGTGTGTGTGTGTGTGTGCGAGTGGATATACGCATGCGTACTTCGTTCCCTCATGTAAACTTTTCGATCCTGTATGTGTGTATATGTATGTATGTATATATGTATGTATGTATGTAGTATATGTATGTATGTATGTATGTATGTATGTATGTATGTATGTATGTATGTATGTATGTATGTATGTGAGTGAGTAGTAAAGAAAGGTGGACAACTGGGATTAAGTAAGAATTTTTACACCCATTTTATTCATTTATCTACATGAAGCGAAGGAAAAATTAACCATCCATGTAACTAAAGTATGACCCTGACCTATATATGAACTCACGCGCATGCGCAGCAGTGCATTGTCCTGAACTAAGCGGGAAATTCCCTGCTGAGCATGTTTATACACGTTCCGAAGGTGTACGGGAAATTCCGTGTGAGTCATCACCATCAAACTAGCCTATATAAAGGAGCTTTACCGCGTTGTCAGTCCGCCGGCCGGTCGCGGAGTCTAGCTGATGTTGAACACGAAGTTCCTATCGGGGCGAACTTGTTCACCTGATAGATAAAATTTTAGTAATTTCCTCTGAACTTAAAATGTGACGGAAGACCATTACTTCAAATAATATGAGACGTTTCAGATGAATGGTACTGATATCTAAAGTGTTCACTCTTTTATCTCTACGTACAAATGTAGTTCCTAAGTCGTTCTCTATTCTATTCCCACCAACAAAACATTCAATACTCATTTCCCCTCCCCGATCTTTATCAATACTTATGATAATATCACAAGTTGTTCTGTTATCTGTTTTCATAGCATAATATCCAACCAAATCGTCAAATTCATCTCCAGTAGCTAACTTTACACATCTAATGAGAACTGTACCATGTTGAAGTATTTTCATATTATCAGTCATCTGTTGATTTACTGTCTGTAAAGTGAGAACAGCTGCCTCATCACCGACACTTTTAAGACCCAGTTTCTTTAAAGTTGTGTCCCAAAATAATCTAACTGGAACTCCGCTAGCTGTATACGAGCAATAATTCTCCCCCTCGTTTATCCACCTTCTTAGTGTATTATCTGCCTTCATTATTGTATTAAGAGGACTAATTTTAAGATGAATTGGTATACCAAGAAGTGCAATGTATGGATTCGTAGGAGTAAGCCAACTACGAAAATCTAACAATTTATATTTGTTTACATTGCTATCAAAATAAATCACATTCGGAGTTCCTGGTGGTTCAGCAACACCTCCTGCAATTTCACTATCCAATATATCTAAGATGTTACGCGGCACATTATAAGGCATGAATTTCTGACTAGCCGAATCCCATGTCAGAGCAAAAGGAGTAGAATCATTCGAAGCCTTTGTGGCGTCAATTACAGTTTCATCAATGTCTTTAAGTTCGGAAAATTCTACAGCATGTTCGTGGGGTGGCGCCGCGGCATTGGCTAAAACGAAATATTTTTCGCGGTCTTTATAACGAAGGACGTAATCCTTATTATGATTAGCAGCCATCTTAGTATTATTGTTAACTTTAACATCACTCAGATCTTCAAGCTCAAGATTTTGCATACGAATTGTACCTAGACCGAAGCCACTTGGATCAGACATACTCCGTAGGGACCTATATACAGTGAAAATTAAAATAATACCTTGTAATATACAATACACAGTCATGGCTTCAGCTATAGGAATGACAGTTCTCGGTGCTGTATTAAATGCAACGGCATTCACAGGAGGAAATATTATCGGACAAAAGCTTTCTGGTAATGGTGACGCTCTTATTGAAGAAAAGTCCGACATGATAAAGCATTAGAAAAATTTGAACATGATCGCAACGTCTGGTCAGAAAAAAGATTACTACAGGCTGACTGGGAAAGAGAAAATCAAGCAAAGGACGCACATGCTGCGGCAGAATTAAGAGATACAGATGCAGAAATCCTGGAAGAAGCAGAAGCGGTGCAAAGCCGTTCCCGAAGGAGCAGTTCAATTCTCAGATTATTATCAGCCCAGCCCTGAGCAAAAGAAATATGAGATGATCTATATTGCTGGAGGATTAGTCGTGGGATGGTTTATCTTCCGATAGGGTTACACGGTAGGGGGCTCCTTCGGAACGCTTCAGAACGACTACAGCAATTCAATACAAAAGCTAATTGGCCAGTTATTGAAATCGATCATGTTCCCATCCTGATCTGTTATCCAGATACGCATTGAATTCATGTAATCTCCCCCTTTTCTCAATGGCATTAGAAATTGCTCCGTTTTTAAAATCGTAAGTAACCTTTCACTTATTTCTCTCGTATCCCGGATGGGAAGTATTTGTAAACAGTTCGATACTTTCCCCTGTATGTATCCTCCGGAGGCACCCGAACCAAATGAAACATAATTTCCAGTAACATCGACTACATCTGAATGAACTATATATTTAGTGACTGTTAAGAAATCCACTTTCTTCGGACTAATAGTACTTTTTATAACTGGGTTGTCCTCAGGTTTATCTGAAAAACCAACTACGTTGGCGAAGCTACCTGTGGCATTGAAATAGACTTTAATATCTTTAGCCAAAGTTAGATAAACATGGTTTGTCGGCAGATGTTTTTCAAAATTAATTTTTTGCTTCAACCCGATTGCTTTGTTTAACGTATCGATATTGTAGTTACCTGGACGTATTGATTTAGTCTTCTTCGGTTGGTCACCTTCTTGATATTTTATTACATTATTCGTCGATGTTATGTTATGCCATGAATTATATAGTCCGCACTCTAGCAGTCTTATCTTCGTAAACTGTGTCGTGTCAATGCAAGGGTAAAAATTAACAGTGACTGGTTCACCTGTTTGGCTTTCAATCCAAATGATCATTGTTGTACGTTGTATATATTACTAAGTATAAGTGTTCGATGAATATTATTCCGAAGGTGCCCATTACGAAGTATAAGGTTCTGCAGGAATAATATTTTTCTGTTCAAGGAGATCTTTGGTTGCTACCGCGGCAGCAGTCGCACCGCCTAATTTTGCCAATCGAGTCAAATTTGGACGACTTGGATCGCCAACCTCTATTTTCAGAAATTTGCTGGAGATCATAAGATATCCCATCGCAAGTCCTGCGATTACAATACCATCGTACATTGTGTTTACAACTGTTTTAATATCCATGATTGCTGACTAGTATATAAAATAAAAAATAAAAATAAAAAATATGGGGAGTTAATCCATCTCATACAATGTAGAGGAGCTGGGTCCTCTCCCTCCCCCTCCCCCTCCCCCTCCCCCTGTCGGAACTGTTCTGGAGGGAGCCGCTACTGGCTCTGTTTTTTCAGCTTTCTTTTTTGGGGAGGATCTTTCCGATCTGGACTCGATCGATTAACGGGACAGGGGGTATGTCGAGCACGCCCCCAATATAGCCCTAATGCAGTCAATGAAACTCCCACAATTCCTAAAACAAGATAACATTTATTATACACATGCGTGAATTATTATCACACTGTTCTTTCATTGTAGGCGGTAGGTCTGCTACCGCATCGCTCCCCTCTCTCCCATTGCTTGGCGTTTCTTCTCCTTGTTTTGCCTGTTCCATTCCGCTAGTCGCTTGCCCGCAGCAACTCTCCCTGGATGCTTCGGCGGCATGTAACTTTCTCTATGTTGCGCTGTGACGGAGTCGGGAAGGTCGTCGTTTGCGGTGTGGAGGTCGTTTCCGTTTGCTGAGTCGGCGAAGTTGAATCCATTTATTTCAGGTACTATATTAAACCCGATTTTTTTAAAATTTAAATGTTTACCTGTAATTAAACCGGTGGAAACTATAGCAAGTATGGGCCCCCACGTGTACGCTATCCGTCCTGATAATCGTTTTATTTCACTGTTTAGAATAAAATCCTTTTTAAGATCAGTGGCATAGTATATCATCGTCATTGATCGGAACTACTGACTTATTGCGCGGGCTCCTAGATCTATGAAACTTTGAGTGATATTATCACTTATAAGAGAACTGTATTTCGCTTCATAGACTTTAAATGCTTTATTCACCGTTTCATCTCCCCATTTTTCTACGTCAGCAACTGAAATCTCCTTACCAAAAAATAACTTACTTTGTCCACTTGCGATGACACAGAGTATTTTTTCACGCTTTGTTTCTATTATGGATCGAGCGTCTGAAGGCGCCGAAGGCCGAAGACCCTTCGGAACGCGTATTTGCCGCTGCCGATGACTTTATTAAATTCTCCATTGTTTGCAGTATGTTATCTATTCTTAGTAAAAAATAAAAAATTCGTTTAAACCTGAATCCGAAATATAATATTAACATGGTCTGGAATGTTAGAATGATTCCGACAGGGATTCTGAAGTATGGAAAATTCTCCTCCATTTAAATCTATCTGTATATAGAAACACGAATAATGAGTACAGACTTATTCCCAGTTGCTTTTCAATTGAATAAGACGGAGCGTACCGACAGTACAGCATGCTGATACCCCCCCTTCCAAACCGGGCGGGGAATAAAACCTATTCTCATGGACTTAGAAATATATGTAACGCCGACAGATAAATTTACTTTTCATCCTCGGGATGTGTTCAAAGATAACGTAATCACTCATCGATCAGCTAAAGAAAGTAATGTCTGGCTGGGCAGCCCAACGATGAAATACTGGGACCAGCAACTGAATTTCGCTGTATGGTGTAGCACTACTGGTTGTGGTATATCATTCGCCCATCTATTTGATAAGAATTTCCGCCCCAAATACGATCATTCTGCCGTTTCCATGTATATTTTACAATACGTCGGATCCTTCACGAAATGGGCGTTGCACTTCCAGACGATACCCCCACCTTCAAAGCGGGCGACAATCCGTACAATCTCGTCCAATATGAACTTCTCTGTACAGAATTTGGAAATATAAGTCCAACGAAGTCCGACTTTCGTTATCGAAAAGGTCAAAATAAAGGTCTTGGTTATGGATATGAATATTACACTAATCGTGGGCCCGTTCGACAGCCAAAAGCGATATACAACGGTCGGGACTTTTTCCTCTCCGCCGACGGAGGCGTTTTTTATACACATACCATTTTTGGAAAGAAAAAACATGTACTGCCGACAAAGACAGACCACACTACTATTTCTTCCGAAATGATGGATCGGAGGGACAATATAATAGTTTCATTCCTCTGAAGGGAGACTCGGGACTAACAAAGGCCGGTCTCGCCCGCCTCAATGAAAGCCTTGAAGCCTACGTATATTGCATACTCGGCGCACAAGCAAATATTCGTAGTACCATAGTGGGCGATACTGCAGTGCAGAGCAAGTAAGAAAAGAATTCGGCGTTCTCCTCGAAGATGAAATTCGCAATACCGACAAAGTAATCAGTTATAGGCGATATCAAGACACAATAATGAATACTGGTGTCAAACTTGATATGGCAGTCTCACCCAATTTACTTCTCTTACCGTCTGAGATGGTCATCCTTTCGGGCCCGGCAATCTCGGGTTATAATAATGAATTGCAATACGCAACAGAATCTATGGTCTTCGGGGTGAACGGTGATATAAACACGGAAGTTCGAGAAAGTGCTGTACACGAGATGGAGGGGAGGGATCCTGTGAAGTGGCAGGACGAGCCCGGAGGACCACCATCTCACAATGACACGACTCGGTCCCCGAAGGCGCCTTCGGAACGGGCAGCAGCAGTGACCGGCGCAGACCCTATTCATGAATATGGTAAAATTGGTTTGTTATCTTTAGCAATATTCATTACATTAATGTACAGTATATAGATCCGATGTATGCAACTGTACCATTCAACATGATTGTAACTGGACCGACAAATTCTGGCAAAACGGAATATGTAATGGATCTCCTCACCGGTCCGTACCTAGGAAAATTCGAATATATAGTTTTCATTTGTCCGACATTCATGAACAATAAAACGTATAATAAAAGATTCATTTTCACCGATGACAATGTGTTTGTGTTTCCAGTCGGACTCGATGCTGTGGATGATACACTAGCCTTCGTACGGAACGAATGGGTCGGTACAAACACTTTAATAGTACTCGACGACTGCGCCGCGTCCAAAGATATGAAGAAGCGCAGTGACGTTTTAGTCAAACTTGGTTTCAGCGCAAGACACGACGGACTATCTGTCTGGGTTCTGACTCAACAATATACTAGTATTAGTAAACCATTTAGGGAAAACATACAGATGTTAGTACTATTTTACACACCGAGCAAGACAGACAACAAAACTATTATTAAAGAATATGGAATGGAGGTGTCAGAACGGGAGGCCACGGACCTGGTCAGACAATTGAAAAGTAGGCCATTCAGTAAACTAGTATTTCATTTACGGCATCCGTACGACATAAAATTTTTCGTATAATATAGCAATTATGGAAGCTGAAGCCGAAGGCTCCGCCGAAGGTACTCTTAGAGAATTATATTACAACCCGAAAACTGGTTTTGGAGGTGTACAAAAATTGTATGACGCAGCACGGGCCAGCGGACTCCACGTCACTAAGAAAGAGGTGAAGGACTGGTTAAAAACTCAGCTAACTTATAATCTACATAAACCGGTACCTCATTCTCATGGGGGTGCCTTCCGGGGCGGCCGACGCGTTTTTGTAACATCGATAGACTCACAGTGGCAAGCAGACCTTGTGGAATTCCCTCCCCCGTTCGCAAAAGAGAACCGTAACATTCGATACATGCTAACAGTAATCGATGTGCTCAGTAAATATGCATGGGCCAGGCCGATACAGTCAAAAACGGCTGATGATACGTTACAGGCGCTACAAGACGTGATTAAGAAATCCGGGAGAAGGCCCGACAAACTTCAGACAGATGAGGGACGGGAATTTACTAATCGAAAAATGCAGGGGTGGCTCCAGGAGTCAGGCATTCATTGGTTTCACACCTACAGTGACAAAAAAGCTAGCGTCGTTGAACGTTTTAATCGGACTCTTAAGACGATGATGTGGAAATACTTTACATATAAACAGACACGTTCCTGGCTCCCCATTCTACCACAACTTCTCGAGAATTACAATAACACCGTTCACGGAAGTATCAAAATGAAACCCAGGGACGTAACAGAGGAGAACGATTGGCAGGCATTTTATACACTATTCGGTCCTGAGTTGGCAGCCGGGGGAGCCAACCCTGAATTCAAGCCGGGAGAACGTGTCCGAATTACAAAATACAAGACCACTTTTAAGAAAGGATATTTACCAAATTGGACAGAGGAGATTTTCGTAGTTTCAAAAGTTGTGTACGCAGCTGGCTTGGGAACACCACCAGTTTACAAAATAAAAGATCTGAATGGAGAGGAAATACTTGGCACTTTCTACTCCGATGAACTTCAGAGCACCTTCAGAACGGTGCGACGAGCTGTACAGAGTAGAACGAATTTTGAAGACGAAAAAAATTAGAGGAAAGAAATATTATCTGATAAAATGGAAAGGTTATCCAGAAAGTTTCAATAGTTGGGAGCCAGAGGAAAATGTTATTAGTACTACGTAAGTACTTCGTAAGTTCCTGTGCTGGTACTACGTAAGTACTTCGTAAGTTCCTGTCCATGGTACTTGTCAAGTACTACGTAAGTACTAACGTAAGTATTTACGAAAGTTATTCAATAAGTACCATGGAAAAAGTCTTAATTTCTTGAAAGCCGAAAGTGTCAGTTTACCACCCCACTTCCACCCCCCACCTGGCCAAGTATTTATCATGTACTGTCGTAAGTAATGTTCACTTACTGCATCTTTTTCGGCCGTATGTGGATGAGGTGGTACCCCCTCAGTTCCTCCGGAGGCACATATTAAGTTTGCAAGATCTTCAAAACGACTTCTCATGTTACCACAGTCCGTTCTTTCGAGTCCCCCTTTTTCAGCTTTATCTATAAGTTCTGGTTGAAGTATAATGTACACAACTGACATGAGCCATAGACAAGTAACTTCAAAGTCCGGTGTTACAGAACCGTAGGGTTCCTTCGCATCATATCAAGTGCTCGTAGGTCAAACGAAGCATTATAAGCACACACAGATTCACAAGCGTTAAGAAGTTTGTGTAGGTTCTTTAGTGAGACTCGAGGTTGTTCTAGTTGTTCTTGACCAGGTGGGAAGTACGCTTTTTCAAGTTCCTCCTCCTTGAAACCGTCTATTAAAAATCCTGGCTGCGCTATCGCGTGCCGAAGGGCTGCCCCATGCAATTCCAAAGTCAAAAGCTCGTGGATATTCTACTGGTCCGACTGTCTCGGTATCAATTGTTGGATTAAGTATATTCTTGAGAACGAGGGGGGTAAGAGTTGCCGAATTACCAAACATGGAAGTCTGTAGTCGTGGCAAATTTCTAAGAAAGTCTGTTTGAACTTATTGTGAATCTCTTCTAGTTCTTCTAAGGCGGTACCGGTGATTTCGTACGACCTGGCTCGAGTCAACACATTCCGCCTGCAATAATCCCAAGGCATATCTTTGAATATGATAATGAAACTGGGTAAATGGTCAAATGCTCTAGAAACAATCTTTTTTTCTTCCGACTCCGTGGAAACGCCCCGGATTCTAGAAAAAGTTAGATGTTGAATTATGGAAGAGTCACAAATAATGTAGCGTTCCGAAGGAGAGGCCCTCCCAGCCTGACATTGTAAACTAAGAGTATGTTCTATAAACTGATTCTGAAAATCGGCAATCGAAACGGGGGTGACACGCCCATTATAAAAGTCGGCAATGTTGCTGGAAAAACTAGTGTCAAATTCTGGTACGTGATACGGATCCAAATTTATTGCATCGTAACTCTTACCACTTCCAGTTGGTCCATTTATGAATATGTATGACATTTTGGGATACTATATCATAGAAATTTTTTTAAAATTTTTTTTTTATTAAGATATATACGATAAGACAATGACAATCCTTTCTATTTCAGATGCAATAAAAATACTTGAAACCGGAGAAAACATCAAAATTGATGATGGAGGCAAATTAGTATTTGGTGAATATGTAGATCCTTTCATATACGTAGACAGTGAGCTAGAAGTAGTTTTCAACATCGGACCTAAGTACGGTTCTAGAGATCCAGCTACATGTGATGGGGTGTGTGTCAGTTGGCAACTTAGTCTTCAAAAGTTTACTGATTTAATAATATTCCGTACCCTAGGTGAAAGTTTCGATGCATCTACTGCTAAAAGTTATGCTCTAAGCCTGGCCGCTCACTCCAAGAATCCTATCGGAACGAATTCCTGTGGATTTTACAATCCATCTAAAGTGTATCCGAAGCGAGGGAGCGAGGCACAGCCGGGCATGAGGTATTTTAAATTTCAGTTTAAAAGAGGGAGAGAATATACGATTTCGCTACATGTATTGATATGGTTCAAGAAATTGACTGCGGTTTTAAAACAGTGAGTCCGTTACTACCAGTCCGAGAAAATCCTGCTATTGTACCTCGTAATATCCGAAAAGGTAGTAAGATAGAATTCTTAGCATTTAAACCGCGCTTAAGTAAGCGTGGCCTTTCTTTCACTGTTGAGAGATTAATATTTTGTGCTGCGCCTAATAAACCAGAAATTCAAGATGTGGAAGAACTAGTCGACTTAGAAAGATTAGGTGAGATATATAAACAAATAAATGCTGACAAAAATATTATAGTGGATTTTGATGACCTATCATAGAATAATTATTTTTTCATTTTAAAAAATTTTTAGGATAGTATATATCATAAAGATTATTATGGCCCGTCGATTACATACAGCATTCAAGGGAGCAGTTTTACGAAAAGAATTTCCTGAAGTCAAGCGAGTCAAGGATATCGGGGAGCTGGTGGATATTGAAGGTATGGTCAAAGAAACGGAACGAAAGATGTACTCTGTTTATACCGAAATGGAAGTCAAATTATCGGATCCGAAAACTGGTAATACACAACCGCGTTCATTGTATGTTAAATTAAATGATACATACACAAAAGATGTAAGAGGATCGGGATCGGATGTGGGGCAACAATTAATAGATCGCTACGATCGTATGCTTGATACAATTGAAAATGTTGAGGGTTCTGGTCTCGTTCTCGAGGAGATACTTAATTTTGAAGTAATTCTAGTAGAAGTTTTACTCGGGGCTGGGGCTGGCGCAGTCCAACTTCCCAGATGGTTAAAAAATAAGCATTGTGTGAGCGATCTGGTCTGGTGCTACCTTCGGGCAGCGAGAACTGTTTTCAATACGCCATCGTAGCAAGTTTAAAGTTGACCGACCCCGAGTTTCGTGAAAAGAAATGTGGTCAGGTAAGGAGAAAATGGAATACGTACGCCCCATTTATTGCTGACTACTGTTGGGAAGGTATTCCCTTTCCTACGCCCGCCGATCTGACTATATTCAGGCGCTTCGAGCAGCAAAATCCAGGCATCAAACTTCAAGTATTTCAGATCTACGAAAATGATCCCGCCCCCCCGTCCGACATAACTGTGTTATATAGTGCCCTGGCGGAGCCCCTGACGGAACCGTTCCGATAAGGGAAGGTGAAGCCCGTTCCGAAGGCGGAGCCCGTTCCGAAGGTGATAGGAATCAAATAGCAAATATCTTACTGATAGTTGGCGAAGACGGCGGCCGTTCTCACTTCGTACCAATTACTGCGGAAAATCGCCTTCGTAATTCTCGTACTAATCGAAAGAATGAGCGCAGACGGAAGTGTATTTGTATGGTTTGTAAAAGAGGTTTTAAGTCAACAGAAGAATTAGAAAAACATCAGGTATACTGTGGAACAGACACTGCCCAGCCAGATTTTCCTAAGGAAGTGTGTCAATTTGAAGGACATCGGAAGAAGGTTCCTTCTCCCTACGTCGTCTATGCAGATACTGAGGCAATTATTGAGAAGGGGACCGGCCGGCACATTCCAATTTGTCTTTCGTATGTTATGGTGGAACGGGGGTGGGGAGTTCCTTCGGGAACGAGGCCCGGGCCGACCCACTGTTTATGGTAAAAGAACATTCACAGGTCTCTCCTGTGTTACAGACTTTCTAAAGGATATGAAAGAACGGGCCGAGTATTATTCTAAATCGTATTATTGGAAAATAATACCGATGAGGGATCCTTCTAATTACCGGCGCGACGGATGTGATCCAGTCTGTATTGCATGTGGAGAGCCGGCAGGATACCGAGTAGTGAAGGAGGAGGCGACCTTCTATTGCGAAGGATGCCGGCCGTCGAGAACCATTCCTATCTACTTTCACAACCTCAAGGGATACGATGGTTCTTTTATTTTGAAAGAATTACATGAAATCGACGCCGGAGGGGGACCAGAGCCTAAAATCATAGCTAAGAC